>NC_053026.1:503302623-503578504 GCF_003073215.2 Triticum urartu | reverse complement strand
ATTTCAAAAAGTTGATGTGACAGGTTCACTGGATATGTGAAAACAAGAAAAAACTATAGGCGCTGGTTTCATCTAATTTGGATGAACGGGTGAAAAATTATGGCTATTTAAAAAATCAGGGGCAAGCTGTTTTACGGAGGAAAAATAGGTATGGCTAAAAGAATTCTAGGTCTAATGTATAAATACAGAGACTAATTAGTAATCTAATTATTCTACCGTACTAGTCTAAAAATAATAAACTACAGAAGTATAAAAAGAAAAAAAACGAAGAAAGATACCTTTATAAGGTAGAGAAAAGACGACTTCGGAGAAAGGAGACAATTTGCAGAAGTCCCGCCGGAAAGGAGAAACATATTTTTTTAATGAATCTAGTGAAACTAAAATATTGATTTAACCCGATTCAGACGATTTTTGGAGGCTCTATGGGTCTATATTTATAGATGGTAAAAAGGGTTAGAGATTAAAGGCTAGGCAATGTGGGGCTAAACGTAAACGAAAATAAACGAAACAGGAAGAAAATCAAACACGGGCCTAAAGGCCATCGGCCGGCCGCGTGCGTACGATCTGTAGTTTTTTTTGCCAAAGAAATAAAGAATAAAAAATCTAGGAAGAAAAAGGCTGGCTAGGCCTGGCCCATTTAGGAGAAAAAAAGATGAGGCGCCCGCTACCACTATGCTGCACGTGTGGGCGACAAATAATTATGGGTTGTGCATACAGTTTTTTTAAATAGAAACAGAAGGAAAACCGAATAACGAAAATAAAATAAACTTTTATGTAGGAATATTATATATCAAAATTTTCAGAAAATATTTTCTACAGCATGAACATTTTTCTAGAGCCGAATAAAATCCACAAAAACTTAAAGAAAGCAAAGATTGCTACTGATGCAATAAAACCCAATAAAAATCATTTTAAAAATACCAAAATGATTTCAAATTTATTTCTCTCCAATTTTCTGATGTAGCAAATCATTTTCCCCTATTTTCTATTTATTGTATTTTTGGAGAAAAATAATTTGAATAAACCCAAATAACTCCAAATTGAAAATAATTTCAAAGGGACTTTAAATTTGATTCTTTTAAACTTCCAACTTATATTTCATATGTTTTGAATAATTCATTTTATCTTCTCTCATGAAAATCATTGAGTTGCTTAAAGTTTCTGAATTTGAAATATTTCCAAATGAAATTCAAATCTTTTCAACAACCCTTTTCATTTATTTAAATGGAAGAAGTCATGTCATCTTCTCTCTAGGGTTTTGTGATGAAATAAATTTGAATTCTTGGAGATCAGAAAGCATAGTGAAAGTTTTGGGAAAGTCATTTTATTCCCTCTCATTTAAAATTCAAAAAGTTTCGAATTTCACTCAATTTCACACAAGCAACCACACCACAATCAAACAATCAAGCAAATCTATTTATTTAATATAACATTCCAAAATTTAGAATTTGGGGGTGTTACAAACCTACCACCCTTAAAATGAATCTCGTCCTCGAGATTCGGAGAGGCTAGCAAGAAATAGGTTAGGTTTGGGGTCTTCTCAAAAATCCATCAATTGTCACGAAGGTCTGGGGTGCTACCACCATTAGAAACATGGTTACAGCTCCATCAAAACTCATGTACTCTATCCTTATTGTTGACAGGGTCAGTCTTCTCAGATCTTCAGGATAATTCCTTCTCCGGGCTCTTCCAGTAGTGGCATAACCTTTTTTTTCAATTATGTCTCCTTTCATCTTGGTACGATTCTTCTGTGACTGGGTCTTCTTAGCTGATGGGTCTGGCGCCAATACTAAACAACTATCGATATCTCATGGTGGTCAACAATTTCTGGTTTTCTGCAGGAAAATGGTCTAGGTTGAAATCTCACCGTATGTCCTACGGTTGGCAATGGTTTCCTGTACAGGGTTTCATCGTCCTACCATTCTAAGGTTTAAACAAGGTTGTGACATCATCGACTCTCTACTATGGGTAAGTTGTTGGGGAACATAGTAATTAAAAAAAATTCCTACGCACATGCAAGATAATGATGATGCATAGCAACGAGAGGGGAGAGTGTCGTCCACGTACCCTCGTAGACCGTTAAGAGGAAGCGTTATAACAACGCGGTTGATGTAGTCATACGTCTTCACGGTCGACCGATCCTCAGCACCGAACGTACGGCACCTCCGCGTTCAGCACACGTTCAGCTCGGTGACGTCCCGCGAACTTACGATCCAGTAGAGCTCGAGGGAGAGTTTCGTCAGCATGATGGCGTGGTGACGATTTTTGATGAAGCTACCGACGTAGGGCTTCGCCTAAGCACCGCTATGATATGACCGAGGTGGATTATGGTGGAGGGGGGCACCGCACACGGCTAAGAGATCAACAAATCAATTGTTGTGTCTATGGGGTGCCCCCTGCCCTCGTATATAAAGGAGCTAAGGGGGAGGCCACCGGCCAAGGAGGAGGGCGCGCCAAGGGGGGGGGGTCCTAATCCCACCAGGAGTAGGACTCCCTCATTTCCTAGTTGGAGTAGGAGAGGAGAAGGAAGGGAGAGAGGAAGAGAAGGAAAGGGGGGGCGCCGCCCCCTCCCTGTCCAATTCGGACTAGACGGGGAGGGGGCGCGCGGCTGCCCTTGGCCGCCCCTCCTCTTCTCCCATTAAGGCCCATTAGGCCCAATATACTCCCCGGGGGGTTCCGGTAACCCCCGGGTACTCCAGTAAATGTTTGAAACCTCCCGAAACACTTCCGGTGTCTGAACATAGTCATCCAATATATCAATCTTTACGTCTCGACCATTTCGAGACTCCTCTTCATGTCCGTGATCATATCCGGGACTCTGAACTACCTTCGGTACATCAAAACAGAATAACTCATAATACCGATCGTCACAGAACTTTTAGCGTGCGGACCCTACGGGTTCGAGAACTATGCAGACATGACCGAGACATGTCTTCGGTCAATAACCAATAGCGGAACCTGGATGCTCATATTGGTTCCTACATATTCTACAAAGATCTTTATCGGTCAAACCGCATAACAATATACGTCGTTCCCTTTGTCATCGGTATGTTACTTGCCCAAGATTTGATCGTCGGTATCTCAATACCTAGTTCAATATCATTACCGGCAAGTCTCTTTACTCGTTCCGTAATGCATCATCTCGCAACTAACTCATTAGTCACATTTCTTGCAAGGCTTATAGTGATGTGCATTACCGAGAGGGCCCAGAGATACCTCTCCGACAATCGGAGTGACAAATCCTATTCTTGATCTATGCCAACTCCACGAACACCATCGGAGACACCTATAGATCACCTTTATAATCACCCAGTTACGTTGTGACATTTGGTAGCACACAAAGTGTTCCTCCGGTATTCGGGAGTTTCATAATATCATAGTCATAGGAACATGTATAAGTCATGAAGAAAGCAATAGCAGTAAACTTAAACGATCAAATGCTAAGCTAACAAAATGGGTCAAGTCAATCACATCATTCTCCTAATTATGTAATCCCATTGATCAAATGACAACTCATGTCTATGGCTAGGAAACTCAACCATCTTTGATCAACGAGCTAGTCAAGTAGAGGCATACTAGTGACACTATGTTTGTCTATGTATTCACACATGTATTATGTTTCTGGTTAATACAATTCTAGCGTAATAAACATTTATCATGATATGAGGAAATAAATAATAACTTTATTATTGCCTTTAGGGCATATTTCCTTCAGTCTCCCACTTGCACTAGAGTCAATAATCTAGATTACATAGTAATGATTCTAACACCCATGGAGTCTTGGTGATGATCATGTTTTGCTCGTGGAAGAGCCTTAGTCAACAGGTCTATAACATTCAGATCCGTATGTATCTTGCAAATCTCTATGTCTCCCACCTGGACTTGATCCCGGATGGAATTGAAGCGTCTCTTGATGTGCTTGGTTCTCTTGTGAAATCTGGATTCCTTTGCCAAGGCAATTGCACCAGTATTGTCACAAAAGATTTTCATTGGACCCGATGCACTAGGTATGACACCTAAATCGGATATGAACTCCTTCATCCAGACTCCTTCATTTGCTGCTTCCGAAGCAGCTATGTACTCCTCTTCACACGTAGATCCCACCACGATGCTTTGTTTAGAACTGCACCAACTGACAGCTCCACCGTTCAATATAAACACGTATCCGGTTTGCGATGTAGAATCGTCCGAATCAGTGTCAAAGCTTGCATCGACGTAACCATTTATGACGAGCTCTTTGTCACCTCCATAAACGAGAAACATATCCTTAGTCCTCCTTAGGTACTTCAGGATGTTCTTAACCGCTATCCAGTGATCCACTCCAGGATTACTTTGGTACCTCCCTGCTAAACTAATAGCAAGGCACACATCAGGTCTGGTACACAGCATTGCATACATGATAGAGCCTATGGCTGAAGCATAGGGAACACTTTTCATTTTCTCTCTATCTTCTGTAGTGGTCGGGCATTGAGTCTGACTCAACTTCACACCTTGTAACACGGGCAAGAACCCTTTCTTTGCTTGATCCATTTTGAACCTTTTCAAAACTTTGTCAAGGTATGTACTTTGAGAAAGTCCAATTAAGCGTCTTGATCTATCTCTATAGATCTTGATGCCCACTATGTAAGCAGCTTCATCAAGGTCTTTCATTGAAAAACTCTTATTCAAGTATCCTTTTATGATATCCAGAAATTCTATATCATTTCCAATCAACAATATGTCATCCACATATAATATTAGAAATGCTACAGAGCTCCCACTCACTTTCTTGTAAATACAGGCTTCTCCAAAAGTCTGTATAAAACCATATGCTTTGATCACACTATCAAAACATTTATTCCAACTCCGAGAGGCTTGCACCAGTCCATAAATGGATCGCTGGAGCTTGCACACTTTGTTAGTACCCTTTGGATCGATAAAACCTTCAGGTTGCATCATATACAACTCTTCTTCCAGAAATCCATTCAGGAATGCAGTCTTGACATCCATTTGCCAAATTTCATAATCATAAAATGTGTCAATTGCTAACATGATTCGGACGGACTTAAGCATCGCTATGGGAGAGAAGGTCTCATCGTAGTCAACTCCTTGAACTTGTCGAAAACATTTTGCAACAAGTTGAGCTTTCTAGACAGTAACGTTATCGTCAGCATCAGTCTTCTTCTTGAAGATCCATTTATTCTCGATGGCTTGCCGATCATCGGGCAAGTCAACCAAAGTCCACACTTTATTATCATACATGGATCCCATCTCAGATTTCATGGCTTCAAGCCATTTTGCGGAATCTGGGCTCATCATCGCTTCCTTATAGTTCGTAGGCTCGTCATGGTCAAGTAACATGACCTCCAAAATAGGATTACCGTACCACTCTGGTGCGGATCTTACTCTGGTTGACCTATGAGGTTCGGTAGTAACTTGATCTGAAGTTTCATGATCAACATCATTAGCTTCCTCACTAATTGGTGTAGATGTCACAAAAACCGGTTTCTATGATGAAGTACTTTCCAATAAGGGAGCAGGTACAGTTACCTCATCAAGTTCTACTTTCCTCCCACTCACTTCTTTCGAGAGAAACTCCTTCTCTAAAAAGGATCCATTCTTAGCAACGAATGTCTTGCCTTCGGATCTATGATAGAAGCTATACCCAACAGTTTCCTTTGGGTATCCTATGAAGACACATTTCTCCGATTTGGGTTCGAGCTTATCAGGTTGAAGATTTTTCACATAAGCATCGCAGCCCCAAACTTTAAGAAACGACAACTTTGGTTTCTTGCCAAACCACAGTTCATAAGGCGTCATCTCAACGGATTTTGATGGTGCCCTATTTAACGTGATTGTAGCTGTCTCTAAAGCATAACCCCAAAACGATACCGGTAAATCAGTAACAGACATCGTAGATCACACCATATCTAGTAAAGTACAATTACGACGTTCGGACACACCATTACGTTGTGGTGTTCCGGGTGGCGTGAGTTGCGAAACTATTCCATGTTGTTTCAAATGTAGACCAAACTCGTAACTCAAATATTCTCCTCCACGATGAGATCGTAGAAATTTTATTTTCTTATTACGATGATTTTCCACTTCACTCTAAAATTCTTTGAACTTTTCAAATGTTTCAGACTTATGTTTCATTAAGTAGATATACCCATATCTGCTCAAATCATCTGTGAAGGTGAGAAAATAATGATACCCGCCGCGAGCCTCAATATTCATTGGACCACATACATCAGTATGTATGATTTCCAACAAATCTGTTGCTCGCTCCATTGTTCCAGAGAACGACGTTTTAGTCATCTTGCCCATGAGGCATGGTTCGCAAGTACCAAGTGATTCATAATCAAGTGATTCTAGAAGCCCATCACTATGGAGTTTCTTCATGCGCTTTACACCAATATGACCCAAACGGCAGTGCCACAAATAAGTTGCACTATCATTATCAACTCTACATCTTTTGGCTTCAACATTATGAATATGTGTATCACTACTATCGAGATTCAACACAAATAGAGCACTCTTCAAGGGTGCATGACCATAAAAGATATTACTCATATAAATAGAACAACCATTATTCTCATATTTAAATGAATAACCGTATCGCATCAAACAAGATCTAGATATAATGTTCATGCTTAACGCTAGCACCAAATAACAATTATTTAGGTCTAAAACTAATCCTGAAGGTAGATGCAGAGGTAGCGTGCCGACGGTGATCGCATCAACTTTGGAACCATTTCCCACGCGCATCATCACCACGTCCTTAGCCACTCTTCGCTTAATCTGTATTCCCTGTTTCGAGTTGCAAATATTAGCAACAGAACCAGTATCAAATACCCAGGTGTTGCTATAAACACTAGTAAAGTATACATCAATAACATGTATATCAAATATACCTATGTTCACTTTGCCATCCTTCTTATCCGCCAATTACTTGGGTAGTTCCGCTTCTAGTGACCAGTTCCTTTGCAGTAGAAGCACTCAGTTTTAGGCTTAGGTCCAGACTTGGGTTTTTCACTTGAGCAGCAACTTGCTTGCCGTTCTTCTTGAAGTTCCCCTTTCTTCCCTTTGTCCCTTTACTTGAAACTAGTGGTTTTATTTACCATCAACACTTGATGTTTTTCTTGATTTCTACCTTCGTCGATTTCAGCATCACAAAGATCATGGGAATCGTTTCCGTTATCCCTTGCATATTATAGTTCATCACGGAGTTCTACTAACTTGGTGATGGTGACTAGAGAATTCTGTCAATCACTATTTTATCTGGAAGATTAACTTCCACTTGATTCAAGCGATTGTAGTACCCAGACAATGTGAGCACATGCTCACTACTTGAGCTATTCTCCTCCATCTTTTAGCTATAGAACTTGTTGGAGACTTCATATCTCTCAAGTCGGGTATTTGCTTGAAATATTAACTTCAACTCCTGGAACATCTCATATGGTCCATGACGTTCAAAACGTCTTTGAAGTCCCGATTCTAAGTCGTTTAAGCATGGTGCACTAAACTATCAAGTAGTCATCATATTGAGCTGGCCAAACATTCATAACATCTGCATCTGCTCCTGCAATAGATTGTTACCTAGCAGTGCATCAAGGACATAATTCTTCTATGCAGCAATGAGGATAAACATCAGATCACGGATCCAATCTGCATCATTGCTACTAACATCTTTCAACTTAGTTTTCCCTAGGAACATATCAAAAATTAAATAGAGGAGCTAAACGCGAGCTATTGATCTACAACATAGATATGCTAATACTACCAGGACTAGGTTCATGATAAATTAAAGTTCAATTAATCATATTACTTAAGAACTCCTACTTAGATAGACATCCCTCTAATCATCTAAGTCATCACGTGATCCATATCAACTAAACCATAACCGATCATCATGTGAAATGGAGTAGCTTTCAATGGTGAACATCACTATGTTGATCATATCTACTATATGATTCACACGCTCGACTTTCGGCAGTTCCGAGGCATATCTGAAGGAAATATGCCCTAGAGGCAATAATAAAGTTATTATTTATTTCCTTATAATCATGATAAATGTTTATTATTCATGCTAGAATTGTATTAACCGAAAACATAATACATGTGTGAATACATAGACAAACAAAGTGTCACTAGTATGCCTCTACTTGACTAGCTCGTTAATCAAAGATGGTTATGTTTCCTGACCATGAACAATGAGTTGTTATTTGATTAACGAGGTCACATCATTAGTTGAATGATCTGATTGACATGACCCATTCCATTAGCTTAGCACCCGATCATTTAGTATGTTGCTATTGCTTTCTTCATGACTTATACATGTTCCTATGACTATGAGATTATGCAACTCCCGTTTGCCGGAGGAACACTTTGGGTGCAACCAAACATCACAACGTAACTGGGTGATTATAAAGGAGCATTACAGGTGTCTCCAAAGGTAGATGTTGGGTTGGCGTATTTCGAGATTAGGATTTGTCGCTCCGATTGTCGGAGAGGTATCTCTGGGCCCTCTCGGTAATACACATCACATAAGCCTTGCAAGCATTACAACTAATATGTTAGTTGTGAGATGATGTATTACGGAACGAGTAAAGAGACTTGTCGGTAACGAGATTGAACTAGGTATTGGATACGGACGATCGAATCTCGGGCAAGTAACATGCCGATGACAAAGGGGAACAACGTATGTTGTTATGCGGTCTGACCGATAAAGATCTTCGTAGAATATGTAGGAGCCAATATGGGCATCCAGGTCCCGCTATTGGTTATTGACCAGAGACGTGTCTCGGTCATGTCTACATTGTTCTCGATCCCGTAGGGTCCGCCCGCTTAAGATTACGATGACAGTTATATTATGAGTTTATGCATTTTGATGTACTGAAGGTTGTTCGGAGTCCCGGATGTGATCACGGACATGACGAGGAGTCTCGAAATGGTCGAGACGTAAAGATTGATATATTGGAAGCCTATGTTTGGATATCGGAAGTGTTCCGGGTGAAATCGGGATTTTACCAGAGTACCGGGAGGTTACCGGAACCCCCCGGGAGACATATGGGCCTTAATGGGCCTTAGTGGAAAGGTGAAAGGGCTGCCCATAAGGGCTGCGCGCCTCCCCCCTTCCCCTAGTCCTATAGGACTAGGAGAGGTGGCCGGCCACCCCTCTCCCTCTTTCCCCCTTGGGAATCCTAGTTGGAATAGGATTGGGGGGGGGGAGTCCTACTCCCGGAAGGAGTAGGACTCCTCCTGCGCCCTCCTCCTAGGCCGGCGCCCCCTCCCCCTTGGCTCCTTTATATACTGAGGCAGAGGCACCCCAGAAACACACAAGTTGATCCACGTGATCTATTCCTTAGCCGTGTGCGGTGCCCCCTGCCACCATATTCCTCGATAATACTGTAGCGGAGTTTAGGCGAAGCCCTGCTGCTGTAGTTCATCAAGATCGTCACCACGCCGTCGTGCTAACGGAACTCTTCCCCGACACTTTGCTGGATCGGAGTCCGGGGATCGTCATCGAGCTGAACGTGTGCTCGAACTCGGAGGTGCCGTAGTTTCGGTGCTTGATCGGTTGGATCGTGAAGACGTACGACTACTTCCTCTACGTCGTGTCAGCGCTTCCGCTGTCGGTCTGCGTTGGGTACGTAGACAACACTCTCCCCTCTCATTGTTATGCATCACCATGATCTTGCGTGTGCGTAGGAATTTTTTTGAAACTACCACGGTCCCCAACAGTGGCATCCGAGCCTAGGTTTTATGGTTTGATGTTATTTGCACGAGTAGAACACAAGTGAGTTGTGGACGATACAAGTCATACTGCCTACCAGCATGTCATACTTTGGTTCGGCGGTATTGTTGGACGAGACGACCCGGACCAACCTTACGCGTACGCTTACGCGAGACCGGTTCCCTCGACGTGCTTTGCACATAGATGGCTTGCGGGCGACTGTCTCTCCAACTTTAGTTGAACCGAGTGTGGCTACGCCCGGTCCTTGCGAAGGTTAAAACAGAGTCTATTTGACAAACTATCGTTGTGGTTTTGATGCGTAGGTGAGATTGGTTCTTACTTAAGCCCGTAGCAGCCACGTAAAACTTGCAACAACAAAGTAGAGGACGTCTAACTTGTTTTTGCAGGGCATGTTGTGATGTGATATGGTCAAGGCATGATGCTGAATTTTATTGTATGAGATGATCATGTTTTGTAACCGAGTTATCGGCAACTGGCAGGAGCCATATGGTTGTCGCTTTATTGTATGCAATGCAATCGTGATGTAATGCTTTACTTTATTACTAAACGGTAGTGATAGTCGTGGAAGCATAAGATTGGCGAGACAACGATGCTACGTTGGAGATCAAGGTGTCGCGCCGGTGACGATGGTGATCTTGACGGTGCTTCGAAGATGGAGATTACAAGCACAAGATGATGATGGCCATATCATATCACTTAAATTGATTGCATGTGATGTTTATCTTTTTATGCATCTTATCTTGCTTTGATTGACGGTAGCATTATAAGATGATCTCTCACTAAATTATCAAGAAGTGTTCTCCCTGAGTATGCACCATTGCCAAAGTTCGTCGTGCCCAGACACCACGTGATGATCGGGTGTGATAAGCTCTACGTCCATCTACAACGGGTGCAAGCCAGTTTTGCACACGCAGAATACTCAGGTTAAACTTGACGAGCCTAGCATATGCAGATATGGCCTCGGAACACGGAGACCGAAAGGTCGAGCGTGAATCATATAGTAGATATGATCAACATAAACGATGTTCACCATTGAAAACTACTCCATCTCACGTGATGATCGGTTACGGTTTAGTTGATTTGGATCACGTAATCACTTAGAAGATTAGAGGGATGTCTATCTAAGTGGGAGTTCTTTAGTAATATGATTAATTGAACTTAAATTTATCATGAACTTAGTCCCTGATAGTATCTTGCTTGTTTATGTTGATTGTAGATAGATGGCTCGTGCTGTTGTTCCGTTGAATTTTAAAGCGTTCCTTGAGAAAGCAAAGTTGAAAGATGATGGTAGCAATTACACGGACTGGGTCCATAACTTGAGGATTATCCTCATTGCTGCTCAGAAGAATTACGTCCTGGAAGCATCGCTGGGTGCTAGGCCTGCTGCTGGAGCAACACCAGATGTTATGAACGTCTGGCAGAGCAAAGCTGATGACTACTCGATAGTTCAGTGTGCCATGCTTTACGGCTTAGAATCGGGACTTCAACGACGTTTTGAACGTCATGGAGCATATGAGATGTTCCAGGAGTTGAAGTTAATATTTCAAGCAAATGCCCGAATTGAGAGATATGAAGTCTCCAATAAGTTCTATAGCTGCAAGATGGAGGAGAACAGTTCTGTCAGTGAGCATATACTCAAAATTTCTGGGTATAATAATCACTTGATTCAATTGGGAGTTAATCTTCCGGATGATTGCGTCATTGACAGAATTCTCCAATCACTGCCACCAAGCTACAAGAGCTTCGTGATGAACTATAATATGCAAGGGATGAACAAGACTATTCCCGAGCTCTTCGCAATGCTGAAACCTGCGGCGGTAGAAATCAAGAAGGAGCATCAAGTGTTGATGGTTAACAAGACCACTAGTTTCAAGAAAAAGGGCAAAGGGAAGAAGAAGGGGAACTTCAAGAAGAACGGCAAGCAAGTTGCTGCTCAGGAGAAGAAACCCAAGTCTGGACCTAAGCCTGAAACTTCGTGCTTCTACTGCAAGCAGACTGGTCACTTGAAGCGGAACTGCCCCAAGTATTTGGCGGATAAGAAGGATGGCAAGGTGAACAAAGGTATATGTGATATACATGTTATTGATGTGTACCTTACTAGAGCTCGCAGTAGCACCTGGGTATTTGATACTGGTTCTGTTGCTAATATTTGCAGCTCGAAACAGGGACTACGGAATAAGCGGGCACTGGCAAAGGACGAGGTGACGATGCGCGTGGGAAACGGTTCCAAAGTCGATGTGATCGCGGTCGGCACGCTACCTCTACATCTACCTTCGGGATTAATATTAGACCTAAATAATTGTTATTTGGTGCCAGCGTTGAGCATGAACATTATATCTGGATCTTGTTTAATGCGAGACGGTTATTCATTTAAATCAGAGAATAATGGTTGTTCTATTTATATGAGTAATATCTTTTATGGTCATGCACCCTTGAAGAGTGGTCTATTTTTATTGAATCTCGATAGTAGTAATACACATATTCATAATGTTGAAGCCAAAAGATGCAGAGTTGATAATGAAAGTGCAACTTATTTGTGGCACTGTCGTTTAGGTCATATCGGTGTAAAGCTCATGAAGAAACTCCATACTGATGGACTTTTGGAACCACTTGATTATGAATCACTTGGTACTTGCGAACCGTGCCTTATGGGGAAGATGACTAAAACACCGTTCTCCAGTACTATGGAGAGAGCAACAGATTTGTTGGAAATCGTACATACCGATGTATGTGGTCCGATGAATATTGAGGCTCGTGGCGGATATCGTTATTTTCTCACCTTCATAGATGATTTAAGCAGATATGGATATATCAACTTAATGAAACATAAGTCTGAAACATTTGAAAAGTTCAAAGAATTTCAGAGTGAAGTTGAAAATCATCGTAACAAGAAAATAAAGTTTCTACGATCTGATCGTGGAGGAGAATATTTGAGTTACGAGTTTGGTGTACATTTGAAAAACTGTGGAATAGTTTCGCAACTCACGCCACCCGGAACACCACAGCATAATGGTGTGTCCGAACGTCGTAATCGTACTTTACTAGATATGGTGCCATCTATGATGTCTCTTACTGATTTACCGCTATCGTTTTGGGGTTATGCTCTAGAGACGGCTCCATTCACGTTAAATAGGGCACCATCAAAATCCGTTGAGACGACGCCTTATGAACTGTGGTTTGGCAAGAAACCAAAGTTGTCGTTTCTTAAAGTTTGGGGCTGCGATGCTTATGTGAAAAAGCTTCAACCTGATAAGCTCGAACCCAAATCGGAGAAATGTGTCTTCATAGGATACCCAAAGGAAACTGTTGGGTACACCTTCTATCACAGATCCGAAGGCAAGACATTCATTGCTAAGAATGGATCCTTTCTAGAGAAGGAGTTTCTCTCGAAAGAAGTGAGTGGGAGGAAAGTAGAACTTGACGAGGTAACTGTACCTGCTCCCTTACTGGAAAGTAGTTTATCACAGAAAACTGTTTCAGTGACACCTACACCAGTTAGTGAGGAAGCCAATGATAATGATCATGAAACTTCAGATCAAGATACTACTGAACCTCGTAGATCAACTAGAGTAAGATCCGCACCAAAGTGGTACGGTAATCCTGTTCTGGAAGTCATGCTACTAGATCATGATGAACCTACGAACTATGAAGAAGCGATGGTGAGCCCAGATTCCGCAAAGTGGCTTGAAGCCATGAAATCTGAGATGGGATCCATGTATGAGAACAAAGTATGGACTTTGGTTGACTTGCCCGATGATCGGAAAGCAATTGAGAATAAATGGATCTTTAAGAAGAAGACTGACGCTGATGGTAATGTTACTGTCTACAAAGCTCGACTTGTCGCAAAAGGTTTTCGGCAAGTTCAAGGGATTGACTACGATGAGACCTTCTCACCCGTAGCGATGCTTAAGTCCGTCCGAATCATGTTAGCGATTGCCGCATTTTATGATTATGAAATTTGGCAGATGGATGTCAAAACTGCATTCCTGAATGGATTTCTGGAAGAAGAGTTGTATATGATGCAACCGGAAGGTTTTGTTGATCCAAAGGGAGCTAACAAAGTGTGCAAGCTCCAGCGATCCATTTATGGACTGGTGCAAGCCTCTCGGAGTTGGAATAAATGTTTTGATAGTGTGATCAAAGCATTTGTTTTTATACAGACTTTCGAAGAAGTCTGTATTTACAAGAAAGTGAGTGGGAGCTCTGTAGCATTTCTGATATTATGTGTGGATGACATATTGCTGATTGGAAATGATATAGAATTTCTGGATAGCATAAAGGGATACTTGAATAGAAGTTTTTCAATGAAAGACCTCGGTGAAGCTGCTTACATATTAGGCATTAAGATCTATAGAGATAGATCAAGACGCTTAATTGGACTTTCACAAAGCACATACCTTGACAAAATTTTGAAGAAGTTCAAAATGGATCAAGCAAAGAAAGGGTTCTTGCCTGTGTTACAAGGTGTGAAGTTGAGTAAGACTCAATGCCCGACCACTGCAGAAGATAGAGAGAATATGAAAAATGTTCCCTATGCATCAGCCATAGGATCTATCATGTATGGAATGCTGTGTACCAGACATGATGTGTGCCTTGCTATAAGTTTAGCAGGGAGGTACCAAAGTAATCCAGGAGTGGATCACTGGACAGCGGTCAAGAACATCCTGAAATACCTGAAAAGGACTAAGGAAATGTTTCTCATATATGGAGGTGACAAAGAGCTCACCATAAAAGGTTACGTTGATGCAAGCTTTGACACTGATCCGGACGATTCTAAATCGCAAACCGGATACGTGTTTACATTAAACGGTGGAGCTGTCAGCTGGTGCAGTTCTAAACAAAGCGTCGTAGCGGGAACTACATGTGAAGCGGAGTACATAGCTGCTTCAGAAGCAGCGAACGAAGGAGTCTGGATGAAGGAGTTCATATCTGATCTAGGTGTCATACCTAATGCATCGGGTCCAATGAAAATCTTTTGTGACAATACTGGTGCAATTGCCTTGGCAAAGGAATCCAGATTTCACAAAAGGACCAAACACATCAAGAGACGCTTCAACTCCATCCGGGATCTAGTCCAGGTGGGACACATAGAGATTTGCAAGATACATACGGATCTGAATGTTGCAGACCCGTTGACTAAGCCTCTTCCACGAGCAAAACATGATCAGCACCAAGGCTCCATGGGTGTTAGAATCATTACAGTGTAATCTAGATTATTGACTCTAGTGCAAGTGGGAGACTGAAGGAAATATGCCCTAGAGGCAATAATAAAGTTATTATTTATTTCCTTATATCATGATAAATGGTTTATTATTCATGCTAGAATTGTATTAACCGAAAACATAATACATGTGTGAATACATAGACAAACAAAGTGTCACTAGTATGCCTCTACTTGACTAGCTCGTTAATCAAAGATGGTTATGTTTCCTGACCATGAACAATGAGTTGTTATTTGATTAACGAGGTCACATCATTGGTTGAATGATCTGATTGACATGACCCATTCCATTAGCTTAGCACCCGATCGTTTAGTATGTTGCTATTGCTTTCTTCATGACTTATACATGTTCCTATGACTATGAGATTATGCAACTCCCGTTTGCCGGAGGAACACTTTGGGTGCAACCAAACATCACAACGTAACTGGGTGATTATAAAGGAGCATTACAGGTGTCTCCAAAGGTAGATGTTGGGTTGGCGTATTTCGAGATTAGGATTTGTCACTCCAATTGTCGGAGAGGTATCTCTGGGCCCTCTCGGTAATACACATCACATAAGCCTTGCAAGCATTACAACTAATATGTTAGTTGTGAGATGATGTATTACGGAACGAGTAAAGAGACTTGCCGGTAACGAGATTGAACTAGGTATTGGATACCGACGATCGAATCTCGGGCAAGTAACATGCCGATGACAAAGGGAACAACGTATGTTGTTATGCGGTCTGACCGATAAAGATCTTCGTAGAATATGTAGGAGCCAATATGGGCATCCAGGTCCCGCTATTGGTTATTGACCAGAGACGTGTCTCGGTCATGTCTACATTGTTCTCGAACCCGTAGGGTCGGCATGCTTAAGATTACGATGACAGTTATATTATGAGTTTATGCATTTTGATGTACCGAAGGTTGTTCGGAGTCCCGGATGTGATCACGGACATGACGAGGAGTCTCGAAATGGTCGAGACGTAAAGATTGATATATTGGAAGCCTATGTTTGGATATCGGAAGTGTTCCGGGTGAAATCGGGATTTTGCCGGAGTACCGGGAGGTTACCGGAACCCCTCGGGAGACATATGGGCCTTAATGGGCCTTAGTGGAAAGGTGAAAGGGCTGCCCATAAGGGCTGCGCGCCTCCCCCCTTCCCCCAGTCCTATTAGGACTAGGAGAGGTGGCCGGCCACCCCTCTCCCTCTTTCCCCCTTGGGAATCCTAGTTGGAATAGGATTGGGGGGGAGTCCTACTCCCGGAAGGAGTAGGACTCCTCCTGCGCCCTCCTCCTAGGCCGGCGCCCCCCTCCCCCTTGGCTCCTTTATATACTGAGGCAGAGGCACCCCAGAAACACACAAGTTGATACACGTGATCTATTCCTTAGCCGTATGTGGTGCCCCCTGCCACCATATTCCTTGATAATACTGTAGCGGAGTTTAGGCGAAGCCCTGCTGCTGTAGTTCATCAAGATCGTCACCACGCCATCGTGCTGACGGAACTCTTCCCCGACACTTTGCTGGATCGGAGTCCGGGGATCGTCATCAAGCTGAACGTGTGCTCGAACTCAGAGGTGCCGTAGTTTCGGTGCTTGATCGGTTGGATCGTGAAGACGTACGACTACTTCCTCTACGTCGTGTCAGCGCTTCCGCAGTCGGTCTGCATTGGGTACGTAGACAACACTCTCCCCTCTCGTTGCTATGCATCACCATGATCTTGCGTGTGCGTAGGAAATTTTTTGAAATTACCACGTTCCCCAACAATATCTGCATTATGCTAGGCTCGTCAAGTTTAACCCGAGTATTCTGCGTGTGTAAAACTATCTTACACCCGTTGTAGATGAACGTTGAGCTTATCACACCCGATCATCACATGGTGTCTCGGCACGACAAACTTTGGCAACGGTGCATACTCAGGGCGAGAACACTTTTACCTTGAAATTTAGTGAGAGATCATCTTATAATGCTACCGTCAATCAAAGCAAGATAAGATGCATAAAAGATAAACATCACATGCAATCAATATAAGTGATATGATATGGCCATCATCATCTTGTGCTTGTGATCTCCATCTCCGAAGCACCGTCATGATCACCATCGTCACCGGCGCGACACCTTGATCTCCATCGTAGCATCGTTGTCGTCTCGCCAACTATTGCTTCTACGACTATCGCTACCGCTTAGTGATAAAGTAAAACAATTACAGAGCGATTGCATTGCATAAAATAAAGAGACAACCATATGGCTCCTGCTAGTTGCCGATAACTCTGTTACAAAACATGATCATCTCATACAATAAAGTATAGCATCATGCCTTGACCATATCACATCACCACATGCGCTGCAAAAACAAGTTAGACGTCCTCTACTTTGTTGTTGCAAGTTTTACGTGGCTGCTACAGGCCGAGCAAGAACCGTTCTTACCTACGCATCAAAACCACAACGATAGTTTGTCAAGTTAGTGCTGTTTTAACCTTCTCAAGGACCGGGCGTAGCCACACTCGGTTCAACTAAAGTTGGAGAAACTGACACCCGCCAGCCACCTGTGTGCAAAGAACGTCGGTAGAACCAGTCTCGCGTAAGCGTATGCGTAATGTTGGTCCGGGCTGCTTCATCCAACAATACCACCGAACCAAAGTATGGCATGCTAGTAAGCAGTATGACTTGTATTGCCCACAACTCACTTGTGTTCTACTCGTGCAAATAACATCTACGCATAAACCTGGCTCGGATGCCACTGTTGGGGAACGTAGTACTTTCAAAAAAATTCCTACGCACACGCAAGATCATGGTGATGTATAGCAACGAGAGGGGAGAGTGTCGTGTTGGGGAACGTAGTAATTTCAAAATTTTCCTACGCACACGCAGGATCACGGTGATGCATAGCAACGAGAGGGGAGAGTGTTGTCTACGTACCCTCGTAGACCATTTGCGGAAGCGTTATATCAACGCGGTTGATGTAGTCGTACGTCTTCACGATCCGACCGATCCAAGTACCGAAAGCATGGCACCTCCAAGTTCTGCACACGTTCGGCTCAGTAACGTCCTCGCCTTCTCGATCCAGCAAGAGGGGCGAAGTAGTAGATGAGTTCCGACAGCACGACGGCGTGGTGACGGTGTTGGTGAAGAACAATTTCCGCAGGGCTTTGCCTAAGCACTACGAAAACTATGACGGAGGATAAACTAGAGGGGACGGGGTTGTCGGCACACGGCTTGGTGTTTCTTGATGTGTCTTGGGTGCTAGCCCTGCCCCTTTATTTATATGTTGAGCCTTGGGGTCGAAACTTGGAGTAAAAGCCTCCACAAAGTCGGTTTCACCCGAAAGGCAAGAGTCCTTCTTGGACTCCAGGGCCAGACGCCAGGGTTCCCGGCGTCTGGACCCAGACGCCAGGGTCCAGACACCAGGGACCCTGGCGTCTGGCCCCTGGACTCCGCAAAACTTCCTTTTGCGCTTTCCAAAAACCTCGTGGGCTTTCCCCTTTGGCCCAGATAAAGTGTTTTCGTGCCCAAACATTTCGGGAAACATCCGGAACCCCTTCCAGAGATCAAACACTACTATCCACATATCAATCTTTACTTCCGGACCATTCCGGAGTTCCTCGTCATATCTGTGATCTCATCCGAAACTCCGAACAACATTCGGTCACCAATATACATAACTCATAGTACTATATTGTCAACGAACGTTAAGCGTGTGGACCCTACGGGTTCGAGAACTATGTAGACATCACCGAGACACCTCTCTGGTCAATAACCAATAGCGGGACCAGGATGCCTATATTGGCTCCTCCATATTCTACGAAGATCTTTATCGGTCAGACCGCATAACAACATACGTTATTCCCTTTGTCATTGGTACGTTACTTGCCCGAGATTCGATCATCGGTATCTCAATACCTAGTTCAATCTCGTTACCGGCAAGTCTCTTTAGTCGTTCCGTAATACATCATCCCGCAACTAACTCATTAGTTGCAATGCTTGCAAGGCTTATACTGATGTGCATTACCGAGTGGGCCCAGAGATACCTCTCCGATAATTGGAGTGACAAATCCTAATCTCGAAATATGCCAACCCAACAAGAACCTTCAAAGACACCTGTAGAGCACCTTTATAATCACCCAGTTATGTTGTGACGTTTGGTGGCACACAAAGTGTTCCTCCGATAAACGGGAGTTGCATGATCTCATAGTCATAGGAACATGTATAAGTCATGAAGAAAGCAATAGCAACAAACTAAACGATCAAGTGCTAAGCTAACGAAATGGGTCAAGTCAATCACATCATTCTCCTAATGATGTGATCCCGTTAATCAAATGACAACTCATGTCTATGGTTAGGAAACTTAACCATCTTTGATCAACGAGCTAGTCAAGTAGAGGCATACTAGTGACACTTTGTTTGTCTATGTATTCACACATGTATTATGTTTCCGGTTAATACAATTCTAGCATGAATGATAAACATTTATCATGATATAAGGAAATAAATAATAACTTTATTATTGCCTCTAGGGCATATTTCCTTCAGTCTCCCACTTGCACTAGAGTCAATGATCTAGATCACATCGCCATGTGATTTAACATCAATAATTCACATCTTTATGTGGTTAACACCCATAGTTCACATCGACATGTGACCAAAACCCAAAGGGTTTACTAGAGTCAGTAATCTAGTTCACATCGCTATGTGATTAACACCCAAAGAGTACTAAGGTGTGATCATGTTTTGCTTGTGAGATAATTTTACTCAACGGGTTTGTCACATTCAGATCCGTAAGTATTTTGCAAAGTTCTATGTCTACAAAGCTCTGCGCGGAGCTACTCTAGCTAATAGCTCCCACTTTCAATATGTATCTAGATCGAGACTTAGAGTCATCCAGATCGGTGTCAAAGCTTGCATCGACGTAACTCTTTATGACGAACTCTTTTATCACCTCCATAATCGAGAAATATTTCCTTAGTCCTCTAAGGATAATTTTGACCGCTGTCTAGTGATCTACTCCTAGATCACTATTGTACTCCCTTGCCAGAAAGATGCTAAGGTATACAATAGGACTGGTAAACAACATAGCATACTTTATAGAACCTATGACCGAGGCATAGGGAATGACTTATCATTCTCTTTCTATTTTCTGTTGTGGTCGGGTTTTGAGTCTTTACTCAACTTCACACCTGGCAACACAGGCAAGAACTCCTTATTTGACTGTTCCATTTTGAACTACTTCAAAATCTTGTCAAGGTATGTACTCATTCAAATAACTTATCAAGCGTCTTGATCTATCTCTATAGATCTTGATGCTCAATGTGTAAGCAGCTTCATCAAGGTCTTTCTTTGAAAAACTCCTTTCAAACACTCCTTTATGCTTTGCAGAATAATTCTACATTATCTCCAATCAACAATATGTCATTCACATATACTTATCAGAAATGTTGTAGTGCTCCCACTCACTTTCTTGTAAATACAGGCTTCACCGCAAGTCTGTATAAAACTATATGCTTTGATCAACTTATCAAAGTGTATATTCCAACTCCGAGATGGTTGCACCAGTCCATAGATGGATCACTGGAGCTTGCATATTTTGTTAGCACCTTTAGGATTGACAAAACCTTCTGGTTGCATCATATACAACTCTACTTAAATAAATCCATTAAGGAATGTAGTTTTGTTTATCCATTTGCTAGATTTCATGAAATGCGGCAATTGCTAACATGATTCGGACAGACTTAAGCTAGATACGAGTGAGAAACTCTCATCGTAGTCAACACCTTGAACTTGTCGAAAAACCTTTTGCGACAATTCTAGCTTTGCAGATAGTAACACTACTATCAGCGTCCGTCTTCCTCATGAAGATCCATTTATTCTTAATGACTCACCGATCATCGGGCAAGTCAATCAAAGTCCATACTTTGTTCTTATACATGGATCCAATCTCAGATTTCATGGCCTCAAGCCATTTCGCGGAATCTGGGCTCATCATCATTTCCTCATAGTTCGTAGGTTCGTCATGGTCAATTAACATGACCTCCAGAACAGGATTATCATACCACTCTAGTGCGGATCTTACTCTGGTTGACCTACGAGGTTCGGTAGTAACTTGATCAGAAGTTACATGATCATCATCATTAGCTTCCTCACTAATTGGTGTAGGAGTCACAGAAACAGATTTCTGTGATGATCTACTTTCCAATAAGGGAGCAGGTACAGTTACCTCATCAAGTTCTACTTTCCTCCCACTCACTTCTTTCGAGAGAAACTCCTTCTCTAGAAAGGATCCATTCTCAGCAACGAATGTCTTGCCTTCGGATCTGTGATAGAAGGTGTACCCAACTGTCTCCTTTGGGTATCCTATGAAGACACATTCCTTCAATTTGTGTTTGAACTTATCAGGATGAAACTTTTTCTTATAAGCATCGTAACCCCAAACTTTAAGAAACGAAAATTTTGGTTTCTTGCCAAACCACAGTTCATATGGTGTCGTCTCAACAGATTTAGATGGTGCCCTTTTTAACGTGAATGCAACCGTCTCTAATCCATAACCCCAAAAATATAGTGGTTACTCGGTAAGAAACATCATAGATTGCACTATATCCAATAATAGTACAGTTATGACATTCAGACACACCATTATGATGTGGTGTTCCAGGTGGCGTGAGTAGTGAAACTATTTCACATTGTTTTAACTGAAGGCCAAACTCGTAACTCAAATATTTTACTTCTGCGATCATATCGTAGAAACTTTTATTTTTGTTACGATGATTCTCCACTTCACTCTGAAATTCTTTGAACTTTTCAAATGTTTTAGACTTGTGTTTCATCAAGTAGATATACCCATATCTGCTGAAATCATCTGTGAAGGTCAGAAAATAACGATACCCACCGCGAGCCTCAACACTCATCGGACTGCATACATCAGTATGTATTATTTCCAATAAGTCAGTTGCTCGCTCCATTGTTCCGGAGAACGGAGTCTTAGTCATCTTTCCCATAAGGCATGGTTCGCAAGCATCAATTGATTCATAATCAAGTGATTCCAAAAGCCCATCAGCATGGAGTTTCTTCATGCGCTTTACACCAATATGACCTAAACGGCAGTGCCACAAATAAGTTGCACTATCATTATTAATTTTGCATATTTTGGCTTCAATATTATGAATATGTGTATCACTACGATCGAGATCCAATGAACCATTCTCATTGGGTGTATGACCATAGAAGGTTTTATTCATGTAAATAGAACAACAATTATTCTCTAACTTAAATGAATAACCGTTTTGCAATAAACATGATCAAATCATATTCATGCTCAACGCAAACACCAAATAACATTTATTTTGGTTTAACACTAATCCCGAAAGTATATGGAGTGTGCGATGATGATCATATCAATCTTGGAACCACTTCCAACACACATCGTTACTTCACCCTTAACTAGTCTCTGTTCATTCTGCAACTCCCATTTCGAGTTACTACTCTTAGCAACTGAACTAGTATCAAATACCGAGGGGTTGCTATAAACACTAGTAAAGTATACATCAATAACATGTATATCAAATATACCTATGTTCACTTTGCCATCCTTCTTATCCGCCAATTACTTGGGTAGTTCCGCTTCTAGTGACCAGTTCCTTTGCAGTAGAAGCACTCAGTTTTAGGCTTAGGTCCAGACTTGGGTTTTTCACTTGAGCAGCAACTTGCTTGCCGTTCTTCTTGAAGTTCCCCTTTCTTCCCTTTGTCCCTTTACTTGAAACTAGTGGTTTTATTTACCATCAACACTTGATGTTTTTCTTGATTTCTACCTTCGTCGATTTCAGCATCACAAAGATCATGGGAATCGTTTCCGTTATCCCTTGCATATTATAGTTCATCACGGAGTTCTACTAACTTGGTGATGGTGACTAGAGAATTCTGTCAATCACTATTTTATCTGGAAGATTAACTTCCACTTGATTCAAGCGATTGTAGTACCCAGACAATGTGAGCACATGCTCACTACTTGAGCTATTCTCCTCCATCTTTTAGCTATAGAACTTGTTGGAGACTTCATATCTCTCAAGTCGGGTATTTGCTTGAAATATTAACTTCAACTCCTGGAACATCTCATATGGTCCATGACGTTCAAAACGTCTTTGAAGTCCCGATTCTAAGTCGTTTAAGCATGGTGCACTAAACTATCAAGTAGTCATCATATTGAGCTGGCCAAACATTCATAACATCTGCATCTGCTCCTGCAATAGATTGTTACCTAGCAGTGCATCAAGGACATAATTCTTCTATGCAGCAATGAGGATAAACATCAGATCACGGATCCAATCTGCATCATTGCTACTAACATCTTTCAACTTAGTTTTCCCTAGGAACATATCAAAAATTAAATAGAGGAGCTAAACGCGAGCTATTGATCTACAACATAGATATGCTAATACTACCAGGACTAGGTTCATGATAAATTAAAGTTCAATTAATCATATTACTTAAGAACTCCTACTTAGATAGACATCCCTCTAATCATCTAAGTCATCACGTGATCCATATCAACTAAACCATAACCGATCATCATGTGAAATGGAGTAGCTTTCAATGGTGAACATCACTATGTTGATCATATCTACTATATGATTCACGCTCGACCTTTCGGTCTTAGTGTTCCGAGGCCATATCTGCATATGCTAGGCTCGTCAAGTTTAACCTGAGTATTCTACGTGTGCAAAACTGGCTTGCACCCATTGTAGATGGACGTAGAGCTTATCACACACGATCATCACGTGGTGTCTGGGCATGACGAACTTTGGCAACGGTGCATACTTAGGGAGAACACTTTTATCTTGAAATTTAGTGAGAGATCATCTTATAATGCTACCGTCAATCAAAGCAAGATAAGATGCATAAAAGATAAACATCACATGCAATCAATATAAGTGATATGATATGGCCATCATCATCTTGTGCTTGTGATCTCCATCTCCGAAGCACCGTCATGATCACCATCGTCACCGGCGCGACACCTTGATCTCCATCGTAGCATCGTTGTTGTCTCGCCAATCTTATGCTTCTACGACTATCGCTACCGCTTAGTGATAAAGTAAAGCATTACAGGCCGATTGCATTGCATACAATAAAGCGACAACCATATGGCTCCTGCCAGTTGCCCATAACTTGGTTACAAAACATGATCATCTCATACAATAAAATTTAGCATCATGTCTTGACCACATCACATCACAACATGCCCTGCAAAAACAAGTTAGACGTCCTCTACTTTGTTGTTGCAAGTTTTACGTGGATGCTACTGGGCTTAGCAAGAACTGTTCTTACCTACGCATCAAAACCACAGCGATAGTTTGTCAAGTTGGTGCTGTTTTAACCTTCGCAAGGACCGGGTGTAGCCACACTCGGTTCAACTAAAGTTGGAGAAACTGACACCCGCCAGCCACCTGTGTGCAAAGCACGTTGGTAGAACCAGTCTCGCGTAAGCGTACACGTAATGTCGGTCCGGGCCGCTTCATCCAACAATACCGCCGAACCAAAGTATGACATGCTGGTAAGCAATATGACTTATATCGCCCACAACTCACTTGTGTTCTACTCATGCATATGACATTTATGCATACAACCTGGCTCTGATACAAATGTTGGGGAATGTAGTAATTTCAAAATTTTCCTATGCACACATAGGATCATGGTGATGCATAGCAACGAGAGGGGAGAGTGTTGTCTATGTACCCTCGTAGACCATTTGTGGAAGCATTATATCAACGTGGTTGATGTAGTTGTACGTCTTCATGATCCGACCGATCCAGGTACCGAAAGCACGGCACCTCCGAGTTCTGCACACGTTCGGCTCGGTGACGTCCTCGCCTTCTCGATCCAGTAAGAGGGGCGAAGTAGTAGATGAGTTCCGGCAGCATGACGACGTGGTGATAGTGTTGGTGAAGAACAATTTCCGTAGGGCTTCGCCTAAGCACTACGAAAACTATGACGGAGGATAAACTAGAGGGGACGGGGTTGCCGGCACATGGCTTGGTGTTTCTTGATGTGTCTTGGGTGCTAGCCATGCCCCTCTATTTATATGTTGAGCCTTGGGGTCGAAACTTGGAGTAAAAGCCTCCACACAGTCGGTTTCACACGAAAGGCAAGAGTCCTTCTCGGACTCCAGGGCCAGACGCCTGGGTTCCCGGCGTCTGGACCCAGGCCCCTGGACTCCGCAAAACATCCTTTTGCGCTTTCCAAAAACCTCATGGGCTTTCCCATTTGGCCCAGATAAAGTGTTCTCGTGCCCAAACATTTCGGGAAACATCCGGAACCCCTTCCGAAGATCAAACACTACTATCCACATATCAATCTTTACTTCCGGACCATTCCGGAGTTCCTCGTCATATCCGTGATCTCATCTGAAACTCCAAATAACATTCAGTCACCAACATACATAACTCATAGTACTATATCGTCAACGAACGTTAAGTGTGCGGGCCCTACGGGTTCGAGAACTATGTAGACATCACCGAGACACCTCTCTGGTCAATAACCAATAGTAGGACCTAGATGCCCATATTGGCTCCTACATATTCTACGAAGATCTTTAACGGTCAGACCGCATAACAACATACGTTGTTCCCTTTGTCATCGGTATGTTACTTGCCCGAGATTCAATCGTCGGTATCTCAATACCTAGTGCAATCTCGTTACCGGCAAGTCTCTTTACTCGTTCCGTAATACATCATCCCGCAACTAACTCATTAGTTGCAATGCTTGCAAGGCTTATAGTTATGTGCATTACGTACCGAGTGGGCCCAGAGATACCTCTCCAACAATCGGAGTGACAAATCGTATTCTCGAAATACGCCAACCCAACAAGAACCTTCGGAGACACCTGTAGAGCACCTTTATAATCACCCAGTTACGTTGTGACGTTTGGTGGCACACAAAGTGTTCCTCGGTAAACGGGAGTTGCACAATCTCATAGTCATAGGAACATGTATAAGTCATGAAGAAAGCAATAGCAACAAACTAAACGATCAAGTGCTAAGCTAACGAAATGGGTCAAGTCAATCACATCATTCTCCTAATGATGTGATCCCATTAATCAAATGACCACTCATGTCTATGGTTAGGAAACTTAACCATCTTTGATCAACGAGCTAGTCAAGTAGAGGCATACTAGCGACACTCTATTTGTCTATGTATTCACACATGTATTATGTTTCCGGTTAATACAATTCTAGCATGAATAATAAACATTTATCATGATATAAGGAAATAAATAATAACTTTATTATTGCCTCTAGGGCATATTTCCTTCATGTCTTCCACGTACCCTCGTAGACCGTTAAGCGGAAGCCTTATAACAACACGGTTGATGTAGTCGTACGTCTTCACGGTCGACCGATCCTCAGCACTGAACGTACGGCACCTTCGCGTTCAGCACACGTTCAGCTCGGTGACGTCCCATGAACTCACGATCCAGTAGAGCTCGAGGGAGAGTTTCTTCAGCATGATGGCATGGTGACGATGTTTGATGAAGCTACCGACGCAGGGCTTCGCCTAAGCACCGCTACGATATGACCAAGGTGGATTATGGTGGAGGGGGCACCAAACACGGCTAAGAGATCAACAGATCAATTGTTGTGTCTATGGGGTGCCCCCTGCCCCCGTATATAAAGGAGCTAGGGGGAGGCGGCCGACCAAGGAGGAGGGTGCGCCAAGGGGGAGCCCTACTGCCACCGGGAGTAGGACTCCCTCTTTTCCTAGTTGGAGTAGGAGAGGAGAAGGAAGGGAGAGAGGAAGAGAAGGAAAGGGGGGCGCCACCTCCCTCCTTGTCCAATTCGGACTAGAGGGGGAGGGGGCGTGCAGCTTCCCTTGGCCGCCCCTCCTATTCTCCCATTAAGGCCCATTAGGCCCAATATACTCCCCGGGGGGTTCCGGTAACCCCCCCGGTACTCCGGTAAATGTCCAAAACCTCCCGAAACACTTCCGGTGTCTGAACATAGTCATCCAATATATCGATCTTGTCACGACCCCGATTCCAAGTCACATCGATCTAGCCGGTAACACCTCATATCACTTTGCGGCCTCACGCACGGTATTCCCACGGGTGTCGCCTTACCATGGCCCGGGACCGTTTGCGCCTTTTGGCTCACGTATATGATAGTGTCGCTAGCATCCATATGACAGAGAACCCAGGCCGACATGACTAGTCGTGAACCCAAAGTGGCACTAACTTACGGGGACAGGCATACATGAATCAACATCGAGCATGTCGGTCAGCAGCGTGCGAATCCGGGCTGTAGCACTGGGCTAACAGGACTCCGGTGAACCGGGCTGTAGCAGGCTAGGCAGGACTCCGGAGGTCACCGCGTGACATTTCCCCGAAGGGACAGACACAGGAACGAAGTGAATCACATGCCGGCCAGTCAAGTGTTCCGGAGCAGTAGTGCTGGGCTAGCAGGACTCCGGTGAACCGGGCTGTAGCGGACTACTATGGCTCATGGAAGCACAAGACTACATTTCCCCATACGAGAGGCAACCAAGGATAAACCACTAGGTTGTCGGATCCCACACATACCAAGCATTTCAATCATACACACAATATGCTCAATATGTGCAATACAACATGGCATCATAACAAGACTCTACGACTCAGAGTATTTATGCATTAGGCTCCGAGGAGCAAGATAATACAAACATGGATCTCATGACCCAACATTCAGAGCATACAAGTCAAACACATGCGAAAGCTTAACATGTCTGAGTACAGACATCTACAAATGAAAAGGCTGAGAAGCCTGACTATCTACCAGATCCTGCCGAGGACATAGGATCATAGCTGAGGTATCAAGTTAAACGTCGAAGTCCACACGGAACTACTAGTGAGACTAAAGTCTCTCTGCAAAACATAAATTAAGAAAACGTGAGTACAAAGGTACTCAGCAAGACTTACATCAGAACTAGCTACATATGCATCGGTATCAACAAGGGGGGGGTGGTGGTGGAGTTTGACTGCAGCAAGCCAGCTTTGACTCAGTGGCTAACCTGAACTATGACTGCAAGCAACTCTTTTGAGGTGGCGCACACGAGTCCACATATTCACCATTCAATACACCACTATGGATCCGCTCCCGTCTCCCTACGAGAAGGCCATCCATAGCACTCACACTTATCTTGCGAATTTTAGAGTATCCACTTTCACTTGTCTATGAACTGTTATAGGCAACCCAGAAGACCATTACCGCGGACACGGCTATTCGAATAGATGATGTTAACCCTGCAGGGGTGTACTTCTTCACACACGCTCTCACCACTTACCGCCATTTACACGACATGTACTCGGCAACCTTCAAGCGGAAGCCCAACGAGGGTGTAGGCCACGACCTACCTAAACACTCAAGTCTCTAGTCCAGGTTTATCGCCTATCCAGGTTCCATCCGTAGGGAGTCCGGCCAAGGTATCCACATACGGCCCCGAACGATGTGAACAGGGTTGCCGAGACACCAAACGGGCGCCCGGTACACCGTGCCACGGTGTATCTACCGCATCATAGCCCACCCCTAGGGCCAGCGCTACGCACGGCCGCCAACACACACTACTAGGGAAAAGCCTATACACAGAATCTTACCAGCAGCGCGCTTTAAAATCAGGTGCTGCTGCTAAGTAGCAGTAGCGCGGGCCATGGAAACTCGCTGCTGAAACAAGTTTATCAGTAGCGCGTGCACTCCAAGAAGCGCTACTGCTAAAATTCCCACGACGCCACCGCGAGGCCAGTTATAGCAGCAACGCGTTAAAATAAACAACGCTACAGCTACGTAATGTAGCAGCAGCGCATTCAGGCAATAATCGCTACTGCTAAATTAACTACAAAAATCAATGAGCATTCAGCGCATTCAGTGCATTCAACGTAACATAGCAGCAGCGTTTTTTTATGTCTATGTCTATTTTTACATACTGACACATAGCAGTAGCACGTTCAGGCCGAAAGGCGCTACTGATAGCTAGTTTAGCAGTAGCGTGTTTACCTATAGCACGCTACTGTTATCACACTCACACACACTCACGGTCTCCTCCTCACCCCCCGCGCCGTCGGTCCTCCCCCGTCGCCCCTCCCCCAATCTGCGCCGCTGTCGCCTTATCCTCCTCGCTGGACTTGGTACCGGCCTCCTCCTCCGTCCTCCCTCCACTCGCCGCTGGCCGCCCCCTCCTCGCTCCGCCTTCCTCCTCGATCCGTCCTCCCTCCACTCGCCGCCGGCCGGCCCCTCCTCGCTCCGCCTTCCTCATCCGCCCTACTATCTTCTCCCTCCTCGAGTCGCCCCTCCTTGTCCCTCCTCCCTGATACATTTTGATTTAGTAGGCTTTCATATGTAACATTTTGATTTAGTTGATATGATTCAGTTGATTTAGTAGGCTAGTTGATTTAGTTGATTTAGAACATTTTGATTTAGTTTATTTAGTAGGCTAGTTGATTTAGTTGATTTAGTAGGCTAGTTGATTTAGAACATTTTGATTTAGTTGATTTAGTATGCTAGTGGATTTAGTATGCTAGTTGATTTAGTTGATTTAGTATGCTCGATTTAGTTTTTTTGTAATAAGTTATTTTTTGGCAAAATGTAGGTGCCAATATAGTTAAGTTTGCCACTTTTTTCCTGTGAAGTGAATCGTTAATCCTTTGCTCATATTGCTTTAGGAAAATGGCGCCACCACCAGCACCACTATGTCGACTGTGCAAGTCAAGGTGCGCCAGCAGCCTTGCAACTGGCAAGCTGTTCGGCATCTACTTCCATCCGAGTTTTCGTCATGCGGCGGTAAGAAATTAGATGAAATGTAACAACTATTTTATTTTTAGTGTTGGCATTACTACATTGTGTCATTTTGCTTTTCTTACGCAGATCGTCCCATGCAACGTGAGGTTGAAATTCAACAAGCTGACAGGAGATACTGTGACATTTGAGGCTCCTGGGGGGCCGTACACTATGGAGGTCGAGAAAGGACGCAATATGTCGCAGATTGGAGGAGATGGATGGGCCCGTTTCCTCGCTCGCATGCGTCTTACTGGTGGTGAGTTGATCAGATTCTCCTTCAGAGCAGAAAGACCCAAGCTGGTTGTCATTTATATCAACCTGGTGGAAGATGATGAAGATGACGAAGATATGAAGATAATGAGGACCCACTCAATGAAGATGATGAGAACCCACTTCATGAAGCCATCATAGCTCAAAGAATGAGGCTGAGCGAGGAGGAGGTGTGCAACCTATGGGACATTATTCCGCCACGTGATGACTTTGTCGGGGTGCCATTCGTAACCCGCCTGACAAGTACCATGGTCGATCGGCATGAAATGGTATGTTATACGTACTGCATGTAGTAATTTGATGATATATATATATGCTTTATTGTTATACTTACAAATGCAAATTATCTGATTATATGCTTAGTGAATCCGATGATATGCTTAGTGTAGAGTCCAATGATATGCTTTGTGGAATCTAGTCGATGATATACTTTAGTGTAGAGTCTGATCACATGCTTATTAGTGTAGAATCCAAGGAACTATTAATAGTGTAGATAATCCATATATATACTTATTAGTAGAATTCATGATTAATTAGTACAAATGCGTAGTACTGTGTCTTTTGATAGTGTAGAAATCTAGACTTAATAGAAATATATTTGCAAGAGTATGTGTGAGGCTATTTATTAATTGATATGTTTTTCTTATTCAGAGATTGCCAAAGAACCTATCTATGAGTTGTGGTATCGAGCCTGAAGAAGAAGGCTCAGTTGGACTACGCCTTACCGCAAGGGGCTCCGTCACCACATGTACTTACCGCATGGGCACAGATGGTCGCACACACTTGAACTCGGTTGGGTGGAAGAGATTCCTCGTTGGCAAGAATCTTCGTGCTGGACAGGCCATCCTAATTACTATCAGGAACACCCACCGCCCAGGCTTGAGGATGATGATCGTCGTCGATATCATCTAGAACTACATATGTGTGTGTGGCTATATCATCTAGAACAACATATGATGATCGTCATCGATATCATGTAGAACTACATATGATGATCGTCGTCGATATCATCTAGAACTAAATATGATGATTGTCGTTGATGTCACCTTGTACTGCTTGAGGATGCATGTTGAGTATATATGAAATTGTTATGTAGTACTCCCTCGGTTCCAAATTACTCGTCGTGGTTTGAGTTCAAATTTGAACTAAAACCACGACGAGTAATTTCGAACCGAGGGAGTACTACCTAGTACCTATAATGCTTTATGAAATTGATATCTAGTAGTACCTAGTAGTACCTAGTATCTGGAAATTGCAGTTTATCGAAGCTGGAATGGGAAATGGTGAAAGATATAACAGTAGCGCTGGACCGGGAAACCGCTACAACTATGTAATAGCAGCGCGTTCCTGAAAAGCGCTGCTGCTATAGTCAATAGTGGTAGCACGGGTACAGGCAGCGCTACTACTAAGAGTTAGCTGTAGCGCCTTATTGGTAGCGCGGGCACCCGCGCTGCTGATAGGCCTAAAACCCGCGCTGCTGCTAGCCTTTTCCCTAGTAGTGACATATCCTATAAACACCAGAAACTAGTTGCAACTCCTGGATAGAGGACAAGGGTGATCAAGAAGCCGAGAGGGTCCATTGGTTTCGGGCCCAATGCGTGGTAGTAACTGTTTCATGGATCACAAACACAGAACTCAATTCCTAAGGACGGCTTCAATGAGACAACCCACCATGTACTCCTACATGGCCTCTCACCGCTACCTTTACCAAATCGTGTTCACACACTTAGCTCTCAACAGTAGGACATGTTTACACACCTCTGATTCATCCCCGATGAATCAGACCTGACTCAACTCTAAGCAGTAGCAGGCATGACAAACAAACATGAATGAGTAGGCACATCAGGGCTCAAACAACTCCTACTCATGCTAGTGGGTTTCATCTATTTACTGTGGCAATGACAGGTCATGCAGAGGAAAAGGGTTTAACTACCGCAGCATGTAACAGTTGAATCGTTGTTGTCCTAATGCAGTAAAAGAGAGCAGGAGCGATAGAGTGGGATTGTATCAGAATGAACAAGGGGGTTTTGCTTGCCTGGCACTTCTGAAGATATCATTGGGTCTTCATCAGTGTCAACGATCACAGCATCGGTACAACATCTATCGAGAGGGGACAACCACCAGCAATAGAGAAGAACACAATCAATGCATATGCGACAGTATGATGCATGATAATGACATGGCAATATGCTGTGATTTGAGCTAATGCATCTAGTTATGATTTAAATGAAGTTGGTGTGAATACAAGATTCAAATTCCAACTCCATATATGATTATTTAAATGCCCTTTATTTGTTTTGTCCAAACCAGAGGACAAACATTGTTCAAACATGCATGAAATGGTACAGATGGATTCCTGGATTTTTTCTGATAATTTTTCATATATAATTTATCTTATTTGGAGTTACGGTTGAATTTCTATGATTTTTGGAAGTTTAGGGGATTTTCTGAAAATAAATAAATCATTTAGATTTATTTAAAATACAGAAAAGCATTACTGCATCAGCCTTGCATCATGCTGACATCATCTGGTCAACAGACGCGGTCCAGGTCAAACCTGACCAGTGGGACCCACTGGCCACTAGTTAGTTAACTAACTAAAGTTAGTTAGTGTTAAACTAATACTAATCCTAGTTTAATTAGTGGCCTGGGGCCCACATGTCAGTGACCTGGGGAGTGAAACTGGGCCCACCCAGTCAATGGTCAGCGGGGTCAAACCCGCCGGCGACTCAACGCCGGATAGGCCCGAGACGGTGGCGCGGCTCGGAAAACGCCCACAGGGAAAGGGCGAGGCCGTTCTTGGGCTCGTTGGAGAGCTCTTGCAGGTGCGCATCTAGTGGGGGTGGAGGCCGGGTCTATCGTGGCCAGAGCCAATGGCAGCAAGCTCCAAGGCGGCGGCCGGAGTTCGGCCATGTGCGGGGTTTGGGCTACGGCGTGCAATCGCGGGAACTGAGGCGCTAGCGAGGCACTACGCGATGCGACAAGCATGTTGGTTAGCACGGGATGACCAAATGGTCGCCGGAGCGACGCCGGCGACAAGATCGAGCGGAGACGAGCTTCGGCCATGGTGGAACTATGGCCTAGAGGGTGCAAACGCGTGGGAAAGAAGAGGGGAAAAGCGGCGGAGCTCACAGGGAGGTCGATGAGCAGATCAGTGGGCTCGGGGGCGACCGGAGCGAGGCGAATCGATGAATGGCATCCGGCGGGTACCGAGGTTGAAGACGACCCGATGGCGGAGATGCAGGGCCTCCGACGAAGCGTGGCTCGGTGGGGAGGGCGAGGGCGTCGCGGCGGAGCTTTTGGACATGTCGGAGAGGCGAGGGGGAGGAGGTGGCCGCGATGGTGCACGTCGGCGGCGGCGAGCGCGTTCGGGGAGAGAGCTGAGAAGGGGGAGAAGCCATGGGAGAATGAGAAAAGTGAGAGGGGGACGAGGGAGAGTGCGTGGCACTCGTAGACGGCGTCCTGGGTGTCGGCAGAAGCAGGAGGTGGCCGGCGTGTGGCTGCGGGCGCCGGGCACGCGCCTCTCGTCCTCCTGGCGAGAGGAGGGGGATGACTGGCAACAGCCAGTGGGCTGGGCCGAGCTGGGCCAGGCCAGGGCGACAGGTAAGCTCTAACTCTCTCTCTCTCTTTTCTGTTTTCTTTTTCTATTTTCTACAAATGTTTTGGCTTTTAAATAAAATGCCAGAGCATTTTCAAAAATCATGAGCTTGCTTGTGGGCACTGTTTGGAATATTTCCAACAGTAACCATTTCAGCTCATGAGTATTTGGACATTTAAAATATTTATAAAATTTAAATGTCCAATTCAAATACATTATGGGTTAATTCAAAAATCCAGGAATGGCCTATAAATATGTTCATCATTTTTGTCAGAGGTTTTCACCTTTATCAAAAATCATGAACATTTCCAGAGGGCATTTTGGATTCACTGAAAATATTTTTAAGTTGAACCTATTTGATTTGGTTCTGGTGCTAGGGTTTGAACAGCCCCCATTTCAACTTTTCAAGCATTAAACATGATGCCATGATGATCAAGCAAGGTCAAGCAAAGGCTAAGCCAGGGCTGTGACAACTCACCCCCACTAAACAAGAATCTCGTCCCGAGATTCAGGACATGAGGTAAGAAGACAGAGGGGACACAAGGCTAACACGGTCTTCATGATCCAGGTTGCACTTCATAGGAACGTTGACACGATCACCATCTTTGTCTCGATGTCTTTCTCCGAGAACTCCATCCAACACGATAATGGAAAGAAAAGAAACTCTCGAAGAATCGATCTTCTTGAAGATCGAGCAACCGACGATCAACTCTCAGAATGATACATAGCGACATCTGTCGAGATGATACACGATACACACATCAAGAATGATGGAGATGAGCATATGACAAGGTTTAAATAAGTAGCGGAATTCCCACACCTAGGAGGGTGGTGAACGGTGTCAACGTAGCGAGGAGTTGGGTTGCCATGATACCACAACGAGACACCTTAAAGAAGGTCACTCGTAGAGATATTCCCTTAAGTGGCAAAAAGAATTACTTTTGATCCATAGATCATTGAAACTCTTCATTCCAGCTTAAGGCAATTTACAACTGATCGTTTGAAATAGCTCGAGGAAATGGCATACTCGGACTAGGATGGATGATGTGGACTACCTTGTTTAAGACAACGCAAGGGATGATTTTTCTTGCGCGTGCTCTAAGGAACTTGAGCATTTCCATATTCATCAAGGTTCTACCAACATCCGTGTCGAGGATCCTGGCAACACATCTTACTACCTTGACAAATAGTGATGGACAATGCAGATGCATAGAAAGACACCCCTTTCTCAGATTTCACCTTAGCGAGGCCAAGGGAACGAAATCTGGATGATCGACCGAGAGACATTTAGCACCCCGCTTCTAATGTTCTCCTTGATGTGCTAGCGCAACCCATTTGTAGATATGGTTTGATAACTAGAACATCAAGTAAAAGGTCAGACTTCGGAAGCTTAAGAATCCATAAGGAATAACTACGGAGGCAGATCCTGCGAGATCCTTATGGGAAAGTGGCCAATGTTCTTCAATCGAGATTGAGGGAGTCCCAGATTAGGGGGTGTCCGGATGGCCGGACTATACCTTCAGCCGGACTCCTGGATTATGAAGATACAAGATTGAAGACTTCGTCCCGTGTCCGGAAGGGATTTTCCTTGGCGTGGAAGGCAAGCTTGGCGATATGGATATGCAGATCTCCTACCATTGTAACCGACTTTGTGTAACCCTAACCCTCTCCGGTGTCTATATAAACCGGAGGGTTTTAGTCCGTAGGACAACATAGAGAACAACAATCATACCATAGGCTACCTTCGAGGGTTTAGCCTCTCTAATCTCGTGGTAGATCTACTCTTGTACTACCCATATCATCAATATTAATCAAGCAGGACGTAGGGTTTTACCTCCATCAAGAGGGCCCGAACCTAGGTAAAACTTCGTGTCCCTTGCCTCCTGTTACCATCCGGCCTAGATGCACAGTTCGGGACCCCCTACCCGAGATCCGCCGGTTTTGACACCGACAGAGATACTACAATAATAGGTCTTCCGGCTGGATGTGTTGGTCACGACATCCACTTTACCGGTTATCGAGAGACCAATATTATAGTTCTTGGAAAATGCTCCAACCATCATATCTGCCTGAGATTCAGATCTGGTTGGTGTCAGGATATTCCAGCCTCATCGAGTCTAGAAAGGAAAAATGAAGGTTTGCAACACAAATCGATGAGACGACGTTGCGAGATTCTCGGGGGAATGAACTACGGCAGTAAGCTCCAAAACATGAGCCAGTTCTGCTACAAGCATGTGAACACGCTGTCCTAGACAAGCATGGTCACCTGGTAGTCTTAAAATGAAACACTACCGAGTTCAGGGGGAACCATCAATGAGGATATCGAAGTCCTTGCGTAGGTCTAACTCTTAAGAAGAAACTTCTTCTCCTTGAACAACTCAATCAGTGGCTTGGTGTGCTAGGGATATGTATAGAATGTAGATGACCAGTCTATCAGACTATAGAATACTTCGCACATGCATGATTGACTTGGGATGATTCCAGAGGAAGCAAAAACAAACTTTCTCGAATTCACGGCGGCAACTTACATCAGATGCACATGAATTAGAGGAAGTCACATCTTTCATCCAAACATATGCTTCATGAACGAAACACAAAGAAATGCTTACACAAGTTTCCAACGCTAGCTTGATGTCCAACAGAATCATGGACAAGATAAAGATGTTGTCGATGGCTCAACAACAATTTATCAAGATTTCCATAAAATGGAATTCCACAACTATGTGAACAAGGTGTTAGCATTGGCCAGACCCAAAGATATAATGGTGTATGCTCGAGGAAACAACCACAAGTAAGACAACATTACGAGCATCATTGGTTCTGATTTGATTTGATGATAGCCCATACTCTAATCAAGGTTTGGACAAGACGATAGATTCAACAACCGATCATGAGGAACAATTGATGAAGATATCATCTCTCTTCAACACACACACAACACAAAGATATCCCTTCAGAAAGAACCAAATTCGGCAAAGCCTTTTATCTTCCAACTCTCCAAGTTGTTGTCTAGGTCAACGAACTAGCTCAGGGATATCCAACACAGATTTTTGGCGAAAGAGTGGTTTATTGGAAAACCAACTTGATCACGAACTCAACATATCGGTCAGGTGACAACCTGGTAACACTTCCGAGAAGATTTTCAGAAAATCATGAACCACCGATATGTCTCTAAGCTCGAGAACAATCTTGCTTTTCAAGGCAAGAAGACATGATCAGAAGGGTAAGGGATTCAATCCTAACTCAAAGATCAAAGAGTGCACCAGAAATAAGGACAAGATAGCACGATCAATCCTAGAATAGTGATTCGATAACCAACATGCTAAGAATGATATTAATGTCCATTAACTACCAAGAAACTAGTTGCTAGGAGTATTGACTTCACACATCATGGTTCACTTGTCGGTACTCTGGTTGCAACAACACGGAACCGAGGAGGGAATGATGATGGCGAGAAGTATCACTGCGTCAAGAGTGCATAAGAGATGGTGCAATTCTCATGGCAATCCTGACATAAAGGGGGTAATACTCCAGGATAGAATAGAGCAAAAGCTGGATTGGCATTTGATCTGCAGAACAGAACACAACTACTTTGACCCAATCCTAGATATGGACGAGGTACTGGAGTTTGTTTCTCCTAGTCATTCCGGAATAGAATGGCTTGACGGACCACTAGAGTAATAGGCATCGATAAACATGATTGCCAGCTACTCCTTACTATCAATTGATAGCCGAGGGCCAGAAAACAACTAAAGAGGGACAACTCAAAGGAACATACGATTTTCTGAGTTCTGGATGCCTGGATTAGTATGCCGAACAAATTCAACATATTTCTTCCGGATAACCCATGCAGAGAGGTAGGATTGGCAGAGTCACAATATAAAATGGGGAACTCATCAAGAGCCCTCCTGTTGTGATCTTTTGGTCCAACAAACTTCTGCCATAAGTGGTTCATAGTATTTGGAAGAAGGAAATACCACAGACCTCGAGGACTAATGCGAAGGTTACTAATATCCTAAAGGAACTAGCAACACTATCAACATGAGGCAAGTAGAGTGAATCTCGGGTTCAAGAACCCGGGAATAGAATACCTACTACTAAATGGCATCACGGGATGCTTTCGAGAATGGTGGCCAAAATCATCACACTAGAACACCAAACATGGCTAGATGACTAGATGGTTTCATAAGGCACCTAGGGTCATAATAGTAGCTCCAACATATACGCTGAGGCAACGGAGTACCTCACAGACCGTGTAGTGTGCTTAATCTGGCCCAAAAGGACATCGGGAACGGAAAGAAAGGATTTGCAACTGCATCAGACTATGTAGAGACCTGGGATGACTCGGACAGCATAACGGCTGTAAATGCACAAAATGATTTGAGAAATCATGCAAAATGGTGGCATAACCACTCAACAACATAATATCCAGGTTCCGAGATCAACTGTCAACACACAGAAATAGTAGGAACTGAACTAAGAATTGAATCCATCAATCCTATAAGTCTATGGATTAGTAACACGTCATCCTGATAGATAGATTAGAAGGCCTAGTTCTTAAACCCCGTAGAAGAGAAGAGGATGACTCAGATCAGAAGGCCATAAGGTAAAGGAGTAAAAAGAGCCTTACGTTCCCTTTCACAATCAATTCCCCTACATAACTAAAGCATTTCTAGACACAACTTCGACCAGTTTGGCTTGGTAATCCTACAGGCAGTCAGGCTCTGATAACAAAGCTGTCAGGACCCCGATTCCAAGTCACATCGATCTAGCCGGTAACACCTCATATCACTTTGCGGCCTCACGCACGGTATTCCCACGGGTGTCGCCTTACCATGGCCCGGGACTGTTTGCGCCTTTTGGCTCATGTATATGATAGTGTCGCTAGCATCCATATGACAGAGAACCCGGGCCGACATGACTAGTCGTGAACCCAAAGTGGCACTAACTTATGGGGACAGGCATACAGGAATCAACATCGAGCATGTCGGTCAGCAGCGTGCGAATCCGGGCTGTAGCACTGGGCTAACAGGACTCCGGTGAACTGGGCTGTAGCAGGCTAGGCAGGACTCCGGAGGTCACCGCGTGACATTTCCCCGAAGGGACAGACACAGGAACGAAGTGAATCACATGCCGGCCAGTCAAGTGTTCCGGAGCAGTAGTGCTGGGCTAGCAGGACTCCGGTGAACCGGGCTGTAGCGGACTACTATGGCTCATGGAAGCACAAGACTACATTTCCCCATAAGAGAGGCTACCAAGGATAAACCACTAGGTTGTCGGATCCCACACATACCAAGCATTTCAATCATACACACAATATGCTCAATATGTGCAATACAACATGGCATCACAACAAGACTCTACGACTCAGAGTATTTATTCATTAGGCTCCGAGGAGCAAGATAATACAAACATGGGTCTCATGACCCAACATTCAGAGCATACAAGTCAAACACATGTGGAAGCTTAACATGTCTGAGTACAGACATCTACAAATGAAAAAGGCTGAGAAGCCTGACTATCTATCAGATCCTGCCGAGGACACAGGATCGTAGCTGAGGTATCAAGTTAAATGTCGAAGTCCACACGGAACTACTAGCGAGACTGAAGTGTCTCTGCAAAACATAAATTAAGCAAACGTGAGTACAAAAGTACTCAGCAAGACTTACATCAGAACTAGCTACATATGCATCAGTATCAACAAGGGGGGTGGTGGAGTTTGACTGCAGCAAGCCAGCTTTGACTCAGTGGCTAACCTGAACTACGACTGCAAGCAACTCTTTTGAGGTAGCGCACATGAGTCCACATATTCACCATTCAATACACCACTATGGATCCGCTCCCGTCTCCCTACGAGAAGGCCATCCATAGCACTCACACTTATCTTGCGAGTTTTAGAGTATCCACTTTCACTTGTCTATGAACTGTTATAGGCAACCCAGAAGTCCATTACCGCGGACACGGCTATTCGAATAGATGATGTTAACCCTGCAGGGGTGTACTTCTTCACACACGCTCTCACCACTTACCGCCGTTTACACGACATGTACTCGTCAACCTTCAAGCGGAAGCCCAATGAGGGTGTCGGCCACGGCCTACCTAAACACTCAAGTCTCTAGTCCAGGTTTATCGCCTATCCAGGTTCCATCCACAGGGAGTCCGGCCGAGGTTTCCACATACGGCCCCGAACGATGTGAACAGGGTTCCCGAGACACCAAACGGGTGCCCGGTACACCATGCCACGATGTATCTACCGCATCATAGCCCACCCCTAGGGTCAGCGCTACACACGGCCGCCAACACATATCCTATAAACACGAGAAACTAGTTGCAACTCCTGGACAGAGGACAAGGGTGATCAAGAAGCCGAGAGGGTCCATTGGTTTCGGGCCCAATGCGTGGTAGTAACTATTTCATGGATCATAAACACAGAACTCAGTTCCTAAGGACGGCTTCAATGAGACAACCCACCATGTACTCCTACATGGCCTCTCACCGCTACCTTTACCAAATCATGTTCACACACTTAGCTCTCAACAGTAGGACATGTTTACACACCTCCGATTCATCCCCGATGAATTAGACCTGACTCAACTCTAAGCAGTAGCAGGCATGACAAACAAACATGAATGAGTAGGCACATCAGGGCTCAAACAACTCCTACTCATGCTAGAGGGTTTCATCTATTTACTGTGGCAATGATAGGTCATGCAGAGGAAAAGGGTTTAACTACCGCAGCATGTAACAGTTGAATCGTTGTTGTCCTAATGCAGTAAAAGAGAGCAGGAGCGAGAGAGTGGGATTGTATCGGAATGAACAAGGGGGTTTTTCTTGCCTGGCACTTCTGAAGATATCATTGGGTCTTCATCAGTGTCAACGATCACAGCGTCGGTACAACGTCTATCGAGAGGGGACAACCACCAGCAATAGAAAAGAACACAATCAATGGATATGCGACAATATGATGCATGATAATGACATGGCAATATGCTGTGATTTGAGCTAATGCATCTAGTTATGATTTAAATGAAGTTGGTGTGAATACAAGATTCAAATTCCAACTCCATATATGATTATTTAAATGCCCTTTATTTGTTTTGTCCAAAACAGAGGACAAATATTGTTCAAACATGCATGAAATGGTACAGATGGATTCCTTGAATTTTTCTGATAATTTTTCATATATAATTTATCTTATTTGGAGTTACAGTTGAATTTCTATGATTTTTGGAAGTTTAGGGGATTTTCTGAAAATAAATAAATCATTTAGATTTATTTAAAATACAGAAAAGCATTACTGCGTCAGCCTTGCATCATGCTGACGTCATCTGGTCAAGAGACGTGGTCCAGGCCAAACCTGACCAGTGGGACCCACTGGCCAGTAGTTAGTTAACTAACTAAAGTTAGTTAGTGTTAAACTAATACTAATCCTAGTTTAATTAGTGGCCTGGGGCCCACATGTCAGTGACCCGGGGAGTCAAACTGGGCCCACCTAGTCAACGGTTAGCGGGGTCAAACCCGCCGGCGACTCGACGCCGGCGAGGCCCGAGACGGTGGCGCGGCTCGGAAAACGCCCACAGGGCACGGGCGAGGCTGTTCTTGGGCTCGTTGGAGAGCTCTTGCAGGCGCGCATCTAGTGGGGGTGGAGGCCGGGTCTATCATGGCCGGAGCCAACGGCGGCGAGCTCCAAGGCGGCGGCCGGAGTTCGGCCATGTGCGGGGTTTGGGCTACGGCGTGCAATCGCGGGAACTGAGGCGCTAGCGAGGCACTACGCGATGCGGCAAGCATGTTGGGTAGCACGAGATGACCAAATGGTCGCCGGAGCGACGCCGGCGACAAGCTCGAGCGGAGACGAGCTTCGGCCATGGTGGAACTAAGGCCTAGAGGGTGCAAACGCGTGGGAAAGAAGAGGGGAAAAGCGGCGGAGCTCACAGGGAGGTCGATGAGCAGATCAGTGGGCTCGGGGGCGACTGGAGCGAGGCAAATCGATGAACGGCGTCCGGCAGGTACCGAGGTTGAAGATGACCCGGTGGCGGCGATGCAGGGCCTCCGGCGAAGCGTGGCTCGGTGGGGAGGGCGAGGGCATCGCGGCGGAGCTTCTGGACATGTCGAAGAGGCGAGGGGGAGGCGGTGGCCGCGGTGGTGCACGTCGGCGGCGGCGAGCGCGTTCGGGGAGAGAGCAGAGAAGGGGGGAAGCCATGGGAGAGTGAGAAAAGTGAGAGGGGGACGAGGGAGAGTGGCACTCGTAGACGGCGTCCTGGGTGTCGACAGAAGCAGGAGGTGGCCGGCGTGTGGCTGCGGGCGTCGGGCACGCGCCTCTCGTCCTCCTGGCGAGAGGAGGGGGATGACTGGCAGCAGCCAGTGGGCTGGGCCGAGCTGGGCCAGGCCAGGGCGACAGGTAAGCTCTAACTCTCTATCTCTCTCTCTCTCTCTTTTCTATTTTCTTTTTCTATTTTCTGCAAATGTTTTGGCTTTTAAATAAAATGCCAGAGCATTTTCAAAAATCATGAGCTTGCTTGTGGGCACTGTTTGGAATATTTCCAACAGTAACCATTTCAGCTCATGAGTATTTGGACATTTAAAATATTTATAAAATTTAAATGTCCAACTCAAATACATAATGGGTTAATTCAAAAATCCAGGAATGGCCTATAAATATGTTCATCATTTTTGTCAGAGGTTTTCACCTTTATCAAAAATCATGAACATTTCCAGATGGCATTTTGGATTCACTGAAAATATTTTTAAGTTGAACCTATTTGATTTGGTTCTGGTGCTAGGGTTTGAACAGCCCCCATTTTAACTTTTCAAGAATTAAACATGATGCCATGATGATCAAGCAAGGTCAAGCAAAGGCTAAGCCAGGGCTGTGACAGATCTTTACGTCTCGAAAATTTCGAGACTCCTCGTCATGTCTGTGATCATATCTGGGACTCTGAACTACCTTCGGTACATCAAAACACAAAAACTCATAATACCGATCGTCACAGAACTTTAAGCGTGAGGACCCTATGGGTTAGAGAACTATGCAGACATGACCGAGACATGTCTCCAGTCAATAACCAATAGCGGAACCTGGATGCTCATATTGGTTCCTACATATTCTACGAAGATCTTTATCGGTCAAACCGCATAACAATATACGTCGTTCCCTTTGTCATCAGTATGTTACTTGCCTGAGATTTGATCGTCGTTATCTCAATACCTAGTTCAATCTCGTTACCGGCAAGTCTCTTTTACTCGTTCTGTAATGCATCATCCCGCAACTAACTCATTAGTCACATTGCTTGCAAGGCTTATAGCGATGTGCATTACCGAGAGGGCCCAAAGATACCTCTCCGACAATCGGAGTGACAAATCCTATTCTTGATCTATGCCAACTCCACGAACACCATCAGAGACACCTGTTGTGACATTTGATAGCACACAAAGTGTTCCTTCGGTATTCGGGAGTTGCATAATCTCATAGTCATAGGAACATGTATAAGTCATGAAGAAATAAATAGTAGTAAACTTAAACGATCAAGTGCTAAGCTAACGAAATGGATCAAGTCAATCACATCATTCTCCTAATGATGTGATCTCGTTGATCAAATGACAACTCATGTCTATGGCTAGGAAACTCAACCATCTTTGATCAATGAGCTAGTCAAGTAGAGGCATACTACTGACACTATTTTTGTCTATGTATTCACACATGTATTATGTTTCCGGTTAATACAATTCTAGCATGAATATCAAACATTTATCATGATATGAGGAAATAAATAATAACTTTATTATTGCCTCTAGGGCATATTTCCTTCATAATTCACTCAGATTTACCATCCCATATAGCAAGGCGAATAATAAGAGTAAGTCGGTATGGTGATCAATCCATTCCGCACCCAAATCATTACCTAGTATATGGTTTAGCGAATCTCGCATTCTAACACTCGGTCTTCCTCACGAGCATTGCATATTTCTCTTGTCGACGAACTAAGTTCGGAAAAATCCATTGATTCTACAAGCCAAACAAACATCTATTGTTCCTTCACAACTCTAAGGTTTTGCGCAAAATCCTATAAGATCATTTGTTGTTAAAGTCGTAACTTCTTCTAGGGTTTTTCCTTCAGCAAGAGTGTGCTTGCTTCTTGGCAGGTCCTGAGGCATGTGGGTTATGGCCCATCACATCACTTGCAAACCTTGAAATCATCATCGGGGGCAACCGATCATTATTCCAACATCCAGCTTCCGAGCATTCTTAAATCCATCCAATTGTACTATCTCCCTTCCTTCTATTTGTACCAAACCAAGACGTGATTACTCAGACTCATCATGGAGTTACAATTGTTCCATATTACCAACATTATACCTCCTTTATATCCAATAGTACTTCATCTCTTCATATTCTTGGGGTATCCCACATATCGAGATAAAACTTATACTTATGAAGTCCACTCCATGGAACATCATTATCCTTTCTAGGTGTCAAGTGTCCTCACAGGGAACTACCACCCTTGAATGCACAAATTCATCCATAGACCATATTTCTCATATCCTCAAAAATGGTCAAAATCTTTCTTCATAGAGTAACTCCTCATAAAATCAAATTAGTTCCAATGATGTTAACTTTATTGATTCTCAATTTAATACAATCTCCTGCCCTTCCATTACATGCCTCAACTCAACACCTCAATATAAAAGAAAGGTTCCCACTACTACTACTATATTTCTTTTGTTGCAAACTCAACTATTTAGCACAAGCCTCCTTCTCTTTGGGACAATCTCTGGCAAAGTGCCCTGCTTCATTTCAACCGAAACATATTACTTCTGACAAGTCTCGAGGTTTCCTTGTGATTTCAAAGCCTCCTTGGGTCCTCGGCATCCTTTTTGGGCAACTGCTGAAGTAGTGCCCTGACTCCTTGCACTTGAAACAGGTGATATGACTCAGGTCCTTCCTGGAATCCAATCTATTTCTCTTCTTGGACTTTTTCGTTCCAATCAGGGCTTCTATTTCATGTGGGTCATACTCTACTTCCTCTGTCGGGAATTCTACTAGGTCCCCATTCAGACAATTTTGGGAGATGTGTCCTTCTTCTCCACATGAATAGCATGACTTGATGCAGGGTTTAATTGGGTCTTCTTTGGGTGTGTCCTCCACCTCTTCCTTCATCACAGGTTCTTCCAAAATTTCCATGAGGGCTCCTTTCATTGCTTCTTTCTTTTGCTGTATGGTTCTTTGTACCATGGGGGTAAATGTGACACTGAGCAGGGTAGTGGGTAGTCCCTTCACACAAGAAACAAGTTACCTACCTAGTGGGGCATTCTTCCTCTGGGTGACTTTCTTCACAATGAGGGCATTCATCCTTGTGTTCTTTATGGTTGTGTCCTATTGCTCCACAGAGCTTGCATGCACAAGGTTTCTTCATATCATTTCCATAAGGCTTCAACTTCTGGGACACAAGTCGAGACCTTTGCAGAGTCAACTTAAATTCTTTCCAAGTGGTTACTCCTTGCCATCCATTGATGGTTTGGTACATCCTCCACCAAGTAGCAGCACCTCTTTCAAAGCACTGAAGAGCATGTTGGGCCATATCCTTTCCGGCTATAGTGTCATTCTCCATATGATCTTCCATGTTCTGAATCCATAGGTCTGTCTCCAATTGACTTATCGGTCCAGAAAATATGAGTTCATCTCCATTCATCCTCTATTGGGTCCAAGGGTTTTGGGGTGAGAGAGAGAGATAGGGAGGGATACACACAATACAAACAATAGTTTTGAAAGGATAGATTTTTTTGGTGGCTATCGAAAAAACATCAAACAAATGACAGCTCACAAACGTCACATCTAATGTAGGTATATAATAGGGGTTTAGTCTTCTAAAGGTCAAATAAATCTTCAAAATCGCCAAACTCTTCAAGTCTTGTTCATGTCTCCGATGGATTCTTCCGATCGTGTTTGTCCTTCTCAAGTTCTTTTGCCAGATCCTCTCTATTGACAAAAAGTTTCTCGTGACGTCCTTTAATATTCTGGAGTTGCATTCGAAACTTCTGGGTTTCAACATCCTTGGCATGAACCTTGGTCCTACTATCCTTCAATTTGCTCCAGTATCTCGAGGTTTTGCTCCCCCAGCTTGGCTACTTTCAGCTTCTCGGTCCTGAGTTCTTCACGAAATGCTTCCTTGCCAAATACGGCTTCCTGCAGGTCCATCTTAAACTTCTTGATGTAATACTCCAGATCCTGGTGATACACCGGCTAAGGTTAAAACTTCATCTTTTGCTGATAGGTGCTCCATTATCCCTTTTGTCATCCAATCCTTCCGAAGAAACGTATGCTTAACTCAGCATGGTGACAATAGCATAAGCGGGCGATAACATCATTGATATCCATGTTTATGCCCATATCTTTGCCATGAGCTATCATACCATAGTTGGTATCTCCTGCCTTAGGGTTTTCTTGACAAAACTTCGAGTTTTAACGCTTCATGTTCCGGTATTTCTCCGACACACCTTGATCTCGGGTATTGACACCTTCCATAGTCCGACAAGTTCCATAAGGGCAGCCTTCCTAGGTCATACCAATCTGGAAATTCTTCAAAGCCTTCAAATTTCCCTAGTCTTCAGAGTCTTCAACCATCGTAGTTTCATTATTATAATGCTCGGTAAAATCCTCTTCATTCCAAAGTGGTCTTAGTTGTCTGATATCTTGTACTTCTTGGAGTGATCTCATTAGTCGAATGTTCGTGTGGTAAAAAAGGGGAAAAGGGTATAGTGTAACTAAAAGGGAATATTTGATAAAGCTTAGAAAAGAAGAGAGGTAGAAGATCTTTTTGAAAATAAGGTTTTAGAAAAAATCTTTCATATGGGCTTGCCAGTTTCTAGGGGTCACGTCCTACAGTCAACATGTGCTCTGATACCATCTTGTAGCGAACCGACCCGAATGGATCAAGTCTCTGTGCTTAAGTGTCATCCCTGGATCGGTATGCTGACACACACAATACTCAAGGATTTATAACAGAGGTAAATCACATGTATAAAGTAACATAAATACTATTATCTCAATCCATATAGCGGAAGTAACAACAATGTTGTGGATTCCCATCAACACCAACGACAAAGTTGAGTGTAGAAATCGTAACCCTAACGTATCACTTACTCATCATAAGATAATTCTGCAACATGAGATGTTGCAGCCATGTAGGTTAGTACATTGAATGTACTGGCAAATTCACACCATAGGATAAAAATGAGAATGGCTATCTCTATATGCATATTTGGCTCGTGGAGGCTCAAAGTTTAGTTTTTCATAAAGCTAATTTTTCCCTACAACAAACAAATATATTTTATTTAACTACAAAGATGGTTGAAAAATTATTGAGAAGGTTCCTCCAACTCAATCCCAAAATAATCAATTATAACCCAACAAATTAATTAAGTAAAGTGATGAGATCAAATCAATAATTCAAGTACCGGATACTCAAGATGTTCATAACCGGGGACACGGCTAACCATGATTAGTTTGTACACTCTGCAGAGGTTTGCGCACTTTTCCCCACAAGACTCGATCTCATCCGTTGGTTTTCTCGCACTACATGGTGTTTGAGAAATGGAAGACCGAGACACAGTCTTTCAGAAGCATTTACTCTTTACTCTGGGTAGACAGTTACACCTACTTTCTCCTACATCTGCTAGCCTACCACTGAAAGAGGTCACGCAATATACTCAACTATGCCAGAGCCCATAATGGCTTGTGGCTGCACAAGGGAGTTTCTAGCATGAATAATCTTATGATCCCTATGAGCCTGGGTGGCGAACCATAGGATGATCACACGGGTACTCCGGGATATCCTAGGACAACACTGGATTCTCCAGGTGCCCACAACCAATCCACCCAGATGTGTATTTAAGTAGCCACCTTAAGTTAACCCTTAATTAACAATCCCCACATCTGTCAGGGATAAACTCAACCAATCCACGTCTACGAGCATAGCATAGCAGTATAAGCATAACGTAGAAGTAACTCCCAGAGTTTGATAATAAAAGGGCCATAGGTTCTACTTCATCATCTACTTCCCAAAATACCCACATGTTACACATCCTACTCATGCAATGTTTGAGGGTTGGAACTAATGCATAAAAACTGGGTATGAAAAATATGATCAAAGTGTGCACTTGCCTTGTACTGTTAATGAAGATGATTCACACTCATAACTCCTGATAGTTCTACTCGTCACACTCCAGTTAATATATCGTAAGCAAGCAATTGCATACATAAGCACTCATGCAAAAGAATCGAAGAAAATATCTTAGAGAACTTGCAAAAAACAGACAAATAACTCTCGCAACAGAAAACAATTTCTAACAGTACCAAAATTGGATGAATTTGGTCTTATCAGAAATTTTAGGTCAAGAGCTTCGATTTGCGAAAAGAATCAACTAAATCAGAGTTACGAAACTCAAATTATGATCAAAAAAAGTTTGAATATTAATCTGAACAAATTTCAAAATTTCAAAATTTCAAAAAGTTGATGTGACAGATTCACTGGATATGTGAAAACAAAACAAAACTATAGGCGTTGGTTTCATCTAATTTGGATGAATAGGTAAAAAGTTATGGCTATTTAAAAAATCAGGACCAAGCTGTTTTACGGACGAAAAATAGGTATGGCTAAAAGAATTATAGGTCTAATATATAAATACAGAGACTAATTGGTAATCTAATTATTCTACTATACTAGTCTAGAAATAATAAACTACGAAAGTATAAAAAGAATAAAAACGAAGAAAGATACCTTTATAAGGTAGAAGAAAGACGACTTCAAAGAGAGAAGGCAATTTTCAGAAGTCCCGTCGGAGAGGAGAAACATATTTTTATTTAATGAATCTAGTCAAACCAAAATATTAATTTAATCCTAATCGAATGAGAAAGATACCTTTGACTAAACATAGATGAAAATAAACGAAACAGGGAGAAAACCGAAACGCCTCGCACGGGCCTAAAGGCCATCGGCCGGCCCCGCGTGTACGATCTTCAGCTTTTTTGCCAAAGGAAGAAAGAACAAAAAAATCTAGGAAGAAAAAGGCTGGCTAGGCCTGGCCCATTTAGGAGAAAAAAAAGATGAGGTGCCCACTGTGACTATGCTACGCGTTTGGGCGACAAATAATTATGGGCCGTATGTATAGTTTTTTTTTGAAAATAGAAATAGAAGGAAAAGCAAATAAAGAAAATAAAATAAACTTTTATATAGACATATTATATATCAAAATTTTCAGAAAACTATTTTCTACAGCATGAACAGTTTTCTAGTACCAAATAAAATCCACAAAAAATTTAAATAAAGCAGAGAGTGCTACTGATGCAATAAAACCCAATAAAAATCATTTTAAAAATACCAAAATGATTTAAAATTTATTTCTCTCCAATTTTTTGATGTAGAGAATCATTTTACCCTATTTTGCATTTATTTTATTTTTGGAGAAAAATAATTTGAATAAAACCCAAATAACTCCAAATTGAAAATAATTTTAAAAGGACTTTAAATTTGATTATTTTAAACTACCAAATCATATTTCATATTTTTTGAAGAAGTCATTTTATCTTCTCTCATGAAAATCATTGAGTTGCTTAAAGTTTATGAATTTGAAATATTTTCAAATGAAATTCAAATCTTTTCAACAACCCTTTTCATTTATTTAAATGGAAGAAGTCATGTCATCTTCTCTCTAGGGTTTTGTGATGAAATAAATTTGAATTCTTGGAGATCAGAAAGCAAAGTGAAAGATTTGGGAAGTCATTTTATTCCCTCTCATTTAACTTTAAAAAAGTTTCAAATTTCACTCAATTTCACACAAGCAACCATAGCACAATCAAACAATCAATCAAATCTATTTATTTAATATAACATTCCAAAATTTAGAATTTTGAAATGTTACAAATACAAACTACATACGGAGCAAAATGAGTGAATCTAAACTGTAAAATATGCCTATATACATCCATATGTGGATGTATTGAAATCTCTAGAAGGGGTTGTATTTAGAAGCGGAGGGAGTATATGTTGATCATTTTAGACCTTATTAACCGGCTTGAACTTTAGTTTGTTTTATTTTTGTGAAAGGCTTGAAGTTTTGTTGACGAGCCATAGCTGCATATTTTGTTGCTTTGCGCTTTAGTTTCAAGCTACATTTTGTAGAACATGAGTCATGCATGGGACGAAGGTGTCCAAAGTCCAAACTCGGCTAGTGCAGCTGCCTGCACGTTCTGACGTTCACAAGGCACCAAAGCGCAGGCGGCAAACTTTGCTCGTTTATTATCTCGCCGGTCCAAGATGGGCGGCAAGTTCTAGACGCTGGACGAAGACCCACCGAATTCCATTTCCGGCTCCCAACCTCCTCTGCCCGATTCCTGTAAGTTTCCTGCCAAAATCATCCCAATTCTCTCAATGCCAAGCAACACCATGTGGTGGGGGTCGCTGCGGCTGCTGCTGCTGCTCGCGGCGGCGGTGGCGGCTGCTGCTGAGCCGGCGTCGACGCTCACCGGCCCGTCGCGGCCGGTGACGGTGGCGCTGCGGAAAGACAGGGGCCACGCGGTGGACCTGCCGGACACGGACCCCCGGGTGCAGCGCCGGGCCACGGGCTGGGCTCCCGAGCAAATCACCGTCGCGCTCTCCGCCGCTCCCACCTCTGCCTGGGTCTCCTGGATCACCGGTAGTAAGCTGCTCACCGGACTCTGATTCTTGGATTGGATGGCATTGATTCTTGGTTCCGCAGGCGAATTCCAGATGGGCGGCACCGTCAAGCCGCTGAACCCCGGCACGGTCGCCAGCGTCGTGCGCTACGGGCTCGCCGCCGATTCTTTGGTTCACGAGGCCACCGGCGACGCGCTCGTGTACAGCCAGCTCTACCCCTTCGAGGGCCTCCAGAACTACACCTCCGGCATCATCCACCACGTCCGCCTCCAAGGTGACCGCCGTCGTTCGTTGATCCCCTGTTCCACAATCATTTTTTTGCAATTTTTTTGGGAGTGCAATGAAATATAAAAATCTGCATGCAGGGCTTGAGCCTGCGACGAAGTACTACTACCAGTGCGGCGACCCGGGCATCCCGGGGGCGATGAGCGCCGTCCACGCGTTCCGGACGATGCCGGCGGTGGGGCCGCGGAGCTACCCGGGGAGGATCGCCGTGGTGGGAGACCTCGGGCTCACGTACAACACCACCTCGACCGTGGACCACATGGTCAGCAACCGGCCCGACCTGGTCCTCCTCGTCGGCGACGTGTGCTACGCCAACATGTACCTCACCAACGGCACCGGAGCGGACTGCTACTCGTGCGCGTTCGGCAAGTCGACGCCCATCCACGAGACGTACCAGCCGCGCTGGGACTACTGGGGAAGGTACATGGAGGCGGTGACGTCGGGCACGCCGATGATGGTGGTGGAAGGGAACCATGAGATAGAGGAGCAGATCGGCAACAAGACGTTCGCGGCCTACCGCTCCCGGTTCGCGTTCCCGTCGACGGAGAGCGGCTCCTTCTCCCCCTTCTACTACTCGTTCGACGCCGGCGGGATCCATTTCATCATGCTCGCCGCCTACGCCGATTACAGCAGGTCAGGGGAGCAGTACAGATGGCTGGTGAAGGACCTGGCGAAGGTGGACAGGGCGGTGACCCCCTGGCTGGTCGCCGGCTGGCACGCGCCATGGTACACCACCTACAAGGCTCACTACAGGGAGGTGGAGTGCATGAGAGTGGCCATGGAGGAGCTGCTCTACTCCCACGGCCTCGACATCGCCTTCACCGGCCATGTATCGATCACACCCTCTGGACATTGGCAAAGCAGCCGAGAGTGAAGAGTGATCAGTTGCTTGCTGTGATGCAGGTGCACGCGTACGAGCGCTCCAACCGGGTGTTCAACTACACGCTGGACCCGTGCGGCGCGGTGCACATCTCGGTGGGCGACGGCGGGAACCGGGAGAAGATGGCCACCACCCACGCCGACGAGCCGGGGCACTGCCCGGACCCGCGGCCCAAGCCCAACGCCTTCATCGGCGGCTTCTGCGCCTTCAACTTCACGTCCGGCCCGGCCGCCGGCAGGTTCTGCTGGGACCGGCAGCCGGACTACAGCGCCTACCGGGAGAGCAGCTTCGGCCACGGCATCCTCGAGGTACGTACGTACGAGGAAAACAAGATCCAAGAGAATTCTGACCAGCTAGATATATGGTTCGTCTGGCCGATGTGAGACGACGCAATGTGTTCTCATGCAGGTGAAGAACGAGACGCACGCTCTGTGGAGATGGCACAGGAACCAGGACCACTACGGAAGCGCCGGAGATGAGATTTACATTGTCCGGGAGCCGCACAGGTGCTTGCACAAGCACAACTCAACCAGGCCGGCACACGGTCGACAAAACACCACACGGGAATCGGGAGGTTAACTGCTGTACTGCTGGAGTAGATCGCGCGGTGTAATGGCAACTTTATAGACGGTTCGCCCAAGCGTGGAAATAAAAAGAAATACAGTAGCAACTAAAACATGGATTCATGTTTGTTTTTTAACACAGTACAGACGCAAGCGCTCATATAAACGCGCATACACTCACCCCTATGAACGCACACACGCACACCCTACCCCTATGAGCACCTCCGAGAGACTGAGCCGGCATATCATCTTGAGATTTTACGAAGTCACCGTAGGCGCCTCGTAGTCGACGGGAACGTCTCCTCCCACTGAAAGCGTATCGCCGGAATTCCTGAAATAAATCCAGGATAAATGCGAGCACCAGGATTTGAACCCTGGTGGATTAAGGATACCACTGTCCACCTAACCATCTCAACCATAAGTTGGTTTGGACATGGATTCATGTAGGGCAGTGCTAGGCGCCGCCAGACGGCCCAAATTTCGAACGGTCGCATGCTAGCCCCCCGACACCAGTAGCACCGGCCGTTGGATCTAGCCAAAAAAAAAAACCCGGTTCGCGAAGCTCCCCACCCCACCCCCCAATCTCGCGCAGCTAACCCTGTGTCGCCACGCTCACCCTCCACATGTGCCCGCCCGCGCTCGTCCTTGGTTTCGTGCTCACTGGCAACATGTCTTTCTCCTGTCACCGGTTGGCTGTAGTTCGTAGCAATGGTTGTAGGAAAACACCAGCGCTTGCAGCTTTGCGCGTGTATGGTTGTAGCTTGTGCAAGATATAGTGGTAGCATTCTCCGACAAAAAAGGCATCGATGGTTGCAGCTCCCATGAGCATAGTTGTAGCAGCACCGATTCCAGTCGCCCCGTCACCGCCGCGAATAGTGGTAACAATAGATGTTACCGGTATTAGCTTCTCGGAAGACAGTTGCAGCTTTTTTCTCTGGTCACCGGTGCGCGCAGCACCACGGGTTGCAGCTCCGTGCACCATCATTATAGCTTTTTCAGAATACTGTTGTAGCTTTTTTCTCTGGTCGCCGGTCGCAGCTCGTCGTCGCGCCCCAACCCAGCATCGAGCATTTGCTGGTTGCAACAAAACTCTCGCCGATTGCAGCAAAAAAAATCGTCGGTTCCAGCAACTTGGAGATTGATCGCCACCATAAATGTAGCAATTTTCATCGTTGGTTTTAGCAAATCCAGTGCAGGTTCTAGCAAAAACAACATGCCGCCGTCGTCGCTTCTGGCCAGTTGTAGAAAAAAAGATGGACGGTTCCAGCATTCGGTGTGGTTGGTTGTGGCAAAAAAGTTTGTCGGTTGTAGCTCCCACCCTGGCCGGCTCCAGCACCGGTGGTGCACAGCTTATAGCACCCCCGTGCCTTGGCACCCGCGCCAGCAATGGCCGATCCGATGCTAGTGGTAGGGCGCGATAACCCACAAGTATAGGGGATCGCAATAGTTTTCGATAAGTAAGAGTGTCGAACCCAACGAGGAGCTAAAGGTAGAAAAAATATTCTCTCAAGTTCTATCGACCACCGATACAACTCTACGCACGCTTGACGTTCGCTTTACCTAGAACAAGTATGAAACTAGAAGTACTTTGTAGGTGTTGTTGGATAGGTTTGCAGGATAATAAAGAGTACGTAAATAAAAAGTAGGGGCTGTTTAGATAAAGAAACAATAAAGTAAATATAGCGAGTGTGGAAAAGTGGTGGTAGGAGTTGCGAAATTGTCCCTAAGCAATTGACTACTTTACTAGACCGATAGCAAGTATTATGTGGGAGAGGCCACTGCTAGCATGTCATCCCTGTCTTGGAATTCTATGCACTTATGATTAGAACTATTAGCAAGCATCCGCAACTAGTAATGTTCATTAAGGTAAAACCCAACCATAGCATTAAGATATATTGGTCCCCCTTCAATCCCGTATGCATCAATTTCTATGCTAGGTTGAAGCTTCTGTCACTCTTGCCCTCCAATACATAGTCTTATCAACATACAACTAACCCTAGGGTGTGATCCACACGCGCAATCATATGATGGTCACAAAAGGACAGCAACATAACCACAAGAAAATTAAATCAATCATAGCAATTCATCAACCACCGATAGGACAACGAAAATCTACTCAGACATCATAGGATGGCAACACATCATTGGATAATAGTATGAAGCAGAAAGCACCATGTTCAAGTAGAGGGTACAACAGGTTGCGGGAGAGTGGACCGCTGTAGATAGAGGAGGGAATGTGATGGAGATGTTGATGAAGATGGCGGAGGTGTTGGTGTAGATCGCGGTGATGATGATGGCCCCCGGCGGCGTTCCGGCGCCACCGGAAGCGAGGGGGAGAGAGCCCCCCTCCTTCTTCTTCTTCCTTGACCTTCTACCTAGATGGGAGAAGGGTTTACCCTCTGGTCCTTGGCCTCCATGGCATGGGAGGGGCGAGAGCCCCTCCGAGATTGGATCTGTCTCTCTGTCTCTCTCTGTTTCTGCGTTTCCAGATTCTTCCCTTTCACCGTTTCTTATATTCCCGGAGATCCGTAACTCCGAATTGGGCTGAAATTTTGACACGATCTCTACCCGGATATTAGCTTTCTTGCGGCGAAAGAAGGGTACCAACCGCCTTACGGGTGGCCCATGAGGGTCAGGGGCGCGCCTGGGGGGGGGGGGCAGGCGCGCCCTCCTGCCTCGTGGCCACCTCGGGCACCGTCTCGCGTGGATATTTCTTCCCAAAAATCATATATATTCCAAAAAAATCTCCGGCAGTTTTTATCCCGTTTGGACTCTGTTTGATATGGATATTCTGCGAAACAAAAAACATGCAACAAACAGGAACTGACACTGGGCACTGGATCAATATGTTAGTCCCTAAAATAGTATAAAAAGTTGCCAAAAGTATATGAAAGTTGTAGAATATTGGCATGGAACAATCAAAAATTATAGATACGAAGGAGACGTATCAGGATGGCGCGCGGTTGCTAGGACAACTTGCGGCCAAGTCGCGGCACCGGTCTGGCCATGAACAAGCGGCGAGGAGGTGTCCCCGTGGAGAAGAGGGAACAGAGGAGAAAAGGGGATTGCGTCCGCTGCGGAGGAGTGGAGGAGACTATATGCATGAAAGATAAGGCTGATGTCAGTGCGCGGACCCACCCGCCTACGTGGACGGAGTGGCGGTGGACTGGAACAAGAAGATGAAAGACAGTGGCACGACATGACATGATCATGCTGGGGAATGCGTGCTGTCTTTGGGAGTTTTAGGTTGGGAGACAGAAGTTAACAAGGGTTTGGGCCCCTTGTGCTGGGTTGTGCAATGAACACTAGGCCCAAAGAAAACCTTTAAAAGTAACACTAAAGAAAAATTCCGGGCCCTGGGGGCCTAGGGTGTGGCTCCCCCTCTGCTTTCACTTCACACCAATACTACACCTAGTGGCTTGAAGGATCAAGAAAGTAGCATAGGGGACAAATCATACATTATGAGAGGATTTACAACACGCAGGGCGGGGGCATAAGGATTCTAGGTGATAACCCACAAGTATAGGGGATCGCAACAGTTTTCGAGGGTAGAGTATTCAACCCAAATTTATTGATTCGACACAAGGGGAGCCAAGAATATTCTCAAGTATTAGCAGCTGAGTTGTCAATTCAACCACACCTGGAAACTTAATATCTGCAGCAAAGTATTTCGTAGCAAAGTAATATGATAGTAGTGGTAACGATAGCAAAAGGTAACAGTAGCAAAAGTAGTGTTTTTGGTATTTTGTAATGACGATAGCAATAGCAACGGAAAAGTAAATAAGCGAAGAACAATATATGGAAAGCTCGTAGGCAATGGATCAGTGATGGAGAATTATGCCGGATGCGGTTCATCATGTAACAGTCATAACCTAGGGTGACACAGAACTAGCTCCAATTCATCAATGTAATGTAGGCATGTATTCCGAATATAGTCATACGTGCTTATGGAAAAGAACTTGCATGACATCTTATGTCCTACCCTCCCGTGGAAGCAGGGTCCTAATGGAAACTAAGGGATATTAAGGCCTCCTTTTAATAGAGTACCGGAACAAAGCATTAGCACATAGTGAATACATGAACTCCTCAAACTATGGTCATCACCGGTAAGTATCCCGATTATTGTCACTTCGGGGTTAACGGATCTTAACACATAATAGGTGACTATAGACTTGCAAGATAGGATCAAGAACTCTCATATATTGATGAAAACATAATAGGTTCAGATCTGAAATCATGGCACTCGGGTCCTAGTGACCAGCATTAAGCATAGCAAAGTCATAGCAACATCAATCTCAGAACATAGTGGATACCAGGGATCAAACCCTAACAAAACTAACTCGATTACATGATAGATCTCATCCAACCCATCACCGTCCAGCAAGCCTACGATGGAATTACTCACGCACGACGGTGAGCATCATGAAATTGGTGATGGAGGATGGTTGATGATGACGATGGCGACGGATTCCCCGCTCCGGAGTCCCGAATGGACTCCAGATCAGCCCTCCCGAGAGGTTTAGGGCTTGGCGGCGGCTCCGTATTGTAAAACGTGATGAATTGTTCTCTCTATTTTTTCTCTCCTAAAGCAAATATATAGAGTTGGACTTGAGGTCGGAGGAGCTCCAGGGGGCCCACGAGGTAGGGGGGCGCGCCCTAGGGGGGCAGGCGCGCCTCCCACCCTCGTGGACAGGTGGTGGGCCCCCTGGTCTTCATCTTTTGCTAGGATTTTTTATTATTTCCGAAAAGATGTTCCGTGAAGTTTCAGGTCATTCCGAGAACTTTTGTTTCTGCACATAAATAACATCATGGTAATTCTGCTGAAAACAGCGTCAGTCCGGGTTAGTTCCATTCAAATCATGCCAGTTAGAGTCCAAAACAAGGGCAAAAGTGTTTGGAAAAATAGATACGACGGAGATGTATCAACTCCCCTAAGATTAAACCTTTTCTTGTCCTCAAGCAATTGAGTTGACAAACTGAAAGTGATAAAGAAAAACTTTTACAAACTCTGTTTGCTCTTGTTGTTGTAAATATGTAAAGCCAGCATTCAAGTTTTCAGCAAAGATTATGAACTAACCATATTCACATAGATCTCATGTTTACTCAGATCAATGGCATAATCAACTAGCGAGCAATAATAATAAATCTCGGATGACAACACTTTCTCAAAATAATCATAATATGATATAACAAGATGGTATCTCGCTAGCCCTTTCTGAGACCGCAAAACATAAATGCAGAGCACCTTTAAAGATTAAGGACTAACTAGACATTGTAATTCATGGTAAAATAGATCCGGTCAAGTCATACTCAATGTAAACTAACAGTAATGAATGCGAATTGTAAGTGCATCTAGTGCCACCCCTAGTTGGTTTTGGAGTGTTGACGACAAACCTAGTTGAGGGACTAATGTGTTTGTGAGAATTGCAGGAAAACACAGGTAGAAGTCCCTCATTGATTCGGTTTTACTACCAGAGATGACCCCTAAAAATGTACGAAGACATTGAAGACAATGGTGGTTTATGAAGATATTCATATTGAAGACAATGACATGAGAAGACTCCCTATGAAGCTTATGGAACTCGAAGACTTAGATCCTTCGTAGTTTTATTTCTTTCATGTTGTGTCATAGGAACCACCGTACTGTTAAGTGGGGTCCAAGAGAACCAGTCAGAATGACTGAAGTGATGCCTAATTCAAATCCTATGTCTTCGAGCGAAGACTATGAGGGCAAATCTTGTCCAGAGTCAAACAAGTCAGCTTTACTTGTAGCCCAAGTAAAGTTGCCGTGTGAGTTCAAAATTCGACCGTTGGTACACGTGTCAGTTCCTTAGTGACCCAGGGTCATTTCGGACAAATCAGGTCGGGTTGCCAAGTGGCTATAAATAGCCCACCCCCACAACCATAAACGGTTGGCTGCTCAGATTTCAGTGCACGGCTTTTGTCGTTTGAGAGCAACCCACCTCGAAGCCTTTGAGAGAAAATTCCTAGCGAGGAGAAAAGCCCTAACCACCCAGAGCCAGAGTAAATTGGGCATCACTTAAGTCTTCGTGTCTGAGTGATCTGAAGACTTATTACACTTGAGGACTGTGCATCCTCCAGACGGTTAGGCGTCGCGTTCAGAGCATCCAAGAGAAATTGTGGATTGCCAGTGAACGAATTCTGTGAAGGTTTGGAAGTCGCCTAAAGACTTACCACGAGTGATTGGACGAGGTCTGTGTGACCTTAGTTCAAGGAGAATACGGGGTGAGGACTTGGTGTCCTGAGCTGCGTGTTCAGGACTGGGTGTCCGGGACTGTGTGTCCTAAGGTTTAAATACCTAGCCGCTCCACCAGACGTACAGTTGTCACAAGCACTGGAACTGTCCACAAATCATTGTCTTCCAACGTGTCACTGTTTTATCTTCTCACTCCTTTTACTTACTGTTATTTCATTATGAGCCATTTGCATGCTTGCTTTATCTTTGTCTCACAACATGATGTATGATCTGTTGGCTTCATAACTTCTTCCCTACCTGAATCCTTATTACACTGAAGCTGTTTGTCATTGTGCTTTCACTATATTGAATACTTGACCATGGCTTGCCTAGTGTAATCTAACTTCCGCTGCATAGTAATAGGCATAATCTTCACTGTTTGTCTTCATAACTCTCACGTTTTGAAGACTTTCATAAAAATCGCCTATTCACCCCCCCTCTAGTCGATATAACGCACTTTCAATTGGTATCAGAGCAAGGTGCTCCCTTGTTCTGTGTTATTCGGTTTAACCACCTGGAGTTTTAGCTATGTCGACTGCAGGGATAATCAAAGTCTCCGCTGCTTGCCCCGTCTTCGATGGAACTGAATACCCCTACTGGAAGAATAAGATGCGCATGCATCTTGAAGCCATTGATGTCGACCTATGGTATGTCGTCGAGAACGGCGTTCCCAAGGCTGGAGAAGGTGTCACTGCTGCTGATGTCAAGAAATTCGTTCAACTGGACTCTACTGCTAAGAATATCATCTGTGGTGTGGTCATCTGACCAAAGGACAGTATGGCCGTGTGAGTGCCTTGAAGACAACAAAGCTAGTCTGGGACTGGCTCTCCAAGGTCAATGAAGGCATCTCAACCCAGAGAGATCAAAGAATCAGTGTTCTTCGCAACCTCTTCAACCGCTTCAAGCGAAATGACAATGAGAATGTCCAGCACACATTTGACCGGCTCACTGACATCACAAATGAGCTTCAAGCCCTCGGCGCCACTGAGATCACCAAACATGAAATCGTCAAGACGCTGCTGAGATCACTTGATAGTTCGTTTGACATCCTGGCCCTCATGATTCAAGAACGTCCTGATTTCAAGACACTCTATCCGTCTGACATACTTGAGAGGCTCAACACACATGAGTTTCAGCTTTCTGAGAAAAGAGATATCTACGGTCCAAACTATGGGCGAACTCGTGCCTTGAAGGCAAAAGCTGTCTCCTCATCTGAAGAAGAATCTGACTGCAGTTCTGATGATCCTGAAGACATTGGAAGAGAACTTGCAATGCTAGTGAAGAAGTTCCAAAAATTCACTAAGAAGAAAGGCTTCAGGAAATCTTCACGATCAAGCTCAAGGAATGATGAAGCTTCTGCTCATAACTACAAGAAGAAAACATGTCACAAGTGCAAGAAAACTGGACACTTCATCTCTGAGTGTCCACAGTGGGACAATGAGAACAGAAGGAAGAAGAAGAGCAAGGAATATGATTCTGACGACAAGAAGAAGAAGAAACACTCAAAGTCTTCGTCCAAGTCTTCATCAAAGTCTTCATCACACAAGAAGAGCTCATCTGGCAAGGCACGTGCGTTTGTTGGAAAGGAGATGGATTCAGAGGAGGAGTCCGCATCTGAGGAGGCAGAGGTGGAGTCTGAGGAGGAGTCTGATTCTGGCATTGCGAGTCTGGCTACAGCATACGTCGCCAAGTCCATCTTCAACACTGAAGACAATGACTGCATCACCGACACCGACGCAAATGACAAGAACGACTCCACTCCTACCTACTGCTTCATGGCACGTGGTGCCAAGGTAAACACACGCACTACTCGCTATGAAACATCTAGTGACGATGACTCTGAATGTGATTCAAAACCTAGCTACAGAACACTTGCTAAAATTGCAACTGAACAACAGAAAGCTATGGAACATATTCAAAAACTGTTAGACAGAAGCGATGATCTGTTGGGTGCCGAAATGACTCGTTCTGAATCCTTAATTGAAGACATAAAAAATCTTCACGTTAAGTATCAGGAACTTGAAGATCGTCTTGATACTCTCTCAACTACTCATGAAAAGCTCTCCTATGATTATCTTCAAAAGAAGCAAGATCTTGAGAAGTTGAGAGCGGATCATGAAGATCTTCAAAAGGAAAATGAGTCACTTCGCTCCGAACAGATCAGTCCCGCTCAGGAAGGATTTGAACCACCATGTCTTAAATGCATTGAGCGTGATAATGCTAATTCTGTTGCTGAATGTTCCACTGCTACTACTGTTGCAATATCTTCAACTGTTGACGTGGTAACTAACCCCTCTCCTGAGGATACCACTGCTATTGCTGATGAGAATGCTAGGTTGAAGACATTGCTTGAAACAGGAATGTACAAAAGTCTGAAAGGGCATCAGACACTATGTGATGTCCTTAAGAAGCAGATTCTGAACCGAAACCCTAGGAAAGAGGGTGTTGGGTTCGTGAGGAAAATTAATGCAGATGGCTCTTACTGGAAACCTGAGCAGTACCCCAAAACCACATGGGTTGCTGCAAAGGAATCCTCAGCAGATCCATCCAATCTATCTGGCTTCACTTGTGCTAACCCTATTATCATTGATGAATCCTTTGATGCAAACTACAAACTGTTTAAGAGTCAGAATGGTGAAGTATTTGCCAGGTACATTGGTACTAACTGCAGGAATGGATCGCCTTTGAAGAAGATCTGGGTTCCGAAAACATGTCTAAAAAATCTTCCTGTGAATGTCTTCTTGACACCTCACTTGAAGAAGACAAACCTCAGACCAAAGGCTTCATATGGTCCAAAGGCTTCATACAGACAGAGGACTCACCTGAGTCGCACTAACGCTAATGTTTTGCAGGGAAACCATACTCAGGCATACGAATATGAGAGCGGTTCTTCGAACCGTCATGTTCATATGACCAAAAATTATTCTGCTTATTCTTATGAGTATTATTGTCCACCTGCTAGACTGTTTGCTAAGGCTTCAAAGCCAAAATTCTCAGATGCTGCACTTAGACTTATTGCTTCTAAGCCACCCTTGAAGATGTGGGTGGTTAAGAAAGCTTAACTCTCTTTTGCAGGGAAAGGTCTCCAGCAGAAAAACAAAATCTTCTGATGCTATTGCTGGGGACCTTAAAAATCTTGTAGGGCGCAAGATAAAATGCCCAAATGGCATCATTATGTACTTCGTTCCTGAATCGCATGCTACTCTCCCTATTAGTCCTAATCTGGATTTAAGTTTTCATAATCCACTGGTTCGTCAAATGTTTATGCTTCACAATACCCTTCGTGAAGCCTATCCCCCTAACTGCACTGTAGGGTACGACACCAGTGACTTCAAAGTCTTCAGAATGGATTATTGACAGTGGGTGTACAAATCACATGACTGGCAAAAGAAGCCTTCTCATGGACTCAACTTTACGTCCATCCGACAAGAGCCACATTACATTTGCTGACACTGGTAAAAGTAAGGTATTGGGTCTAGGTAGAGTTGCAATCTCAAGGGATCAACACATGGATAAAGTCATGCTTGTTGAATCCCTTGGCTTCAACTTAATGTCTGTCTCAATGCTTTGTGATTTGAATATGATTGTAATGTTTGGCAAATATCGCTGCCTGGTGCTTATGGAATCTGACAAATCTCTAGTGTTTGAAGGGTATCGGAAAGATGATTTGTACGTGGTAGATTTCTCAGCAGGACCACAACTTGCAGTATGTCTTCTTGCAAAAGCTTCAGAATGCTGGCTTTGGCATCGAAGGCTTGGGCATGCTGGCATGAGGAACCTCCACACCCTTGCAAAGAAGAAGCATGTCATAGGCATCGAAGGCGTCAAGTTCAAGAAAGATCATTTATGCGGTGCCTGTGAAGCAGGGAAGATGACAAGGGAAAAACATCCTTCGAAGACAATCATGACTACTACACAACCCTTCGAACTGCTTCACATGGATCTTTTCGGTCCCACTCACTACTCAACTTTTACTACTTCTGCTTGCCTCTATGGCTTCGTCATTGTTGATGATTACTCTAGATATACTTGGGTACACATAATCCTTTACAAGACTGAAGTGCAGGATGTCTTCAGACGCTTCGCCAATCGAGCCATGAACAATTTTGGCACCAAGATAAAGCACATCAGAAGTGACAATGGCACTGAATTCAAGAACACTGGCCTTGATACATATCTGGATACCTTGGGCATCACACATGAATTCTCAGCTCCATACACGCCACAGCAGAATGGCGTCGTCGAACGCAAGAACAGAACACTCATTGAGATGGCCAGAACAATGCTAGATGAATACAAGACTCCAGGAAAATTCTGGACTGAAGCCATTGATACTGCATGCCATACAATCAATCGTGTTTATCTTCACAAGCTTCTGAACAAGACATCTTATGAACTCCTAATTGGCAAGAAGCCAAATGTCAGTTACTTTAGAGTATTTGGCGCAAAATGCTGGATCAAGGACCCACACCACACCTCAAAGTTTGCACCAAAAGCACATGAGGGATTCATGCTTGGATATGGAAAGGATTCGCACTCCTACAGAGTCTTCAATCTCTTCCACTACAAAGTGGTTGAAACTGTGGATGTGCGGTTTGATGAAACCAATGGATCACAAAGAGAGCAATTGCCAAATGTGCTAGATGAAGTTCCAGCTAGTGAATCAATCAAGCTTATGGGAACTGGAGAGATTGTACCTTCTGAAGCTCATCCTGAAGAAGAACTTATCATCTCAGCACCTGATCCACATGAAGACAATGCTCAGCCTGAAGATATACCTCCAAATGACAACACAGATCAGCAAGAGCAAAGTCTTCGCCCTTTACATCCTCGTGTTGCAAATGAAGTACAGATTGACAGAATACTTGACAGCATCAATGCACCTGGTCCACTCGCTCGTTCAAGGGCAACTCAGCTAGCAAACTTCTGTGGGCATTTCGCATTCGTCTCAATATCAGAACCCAAGAAAGTTGAAGAAGCCTTCATGGAACCTGAATGGATTCAAGCTATGCAAGAAGAGCTTCAACAGTTTGAGCTGAATAATGTATGGGAACTGGTTAAGCGTCCTGATCCACGGAAGCACAACATAATAGGCACCAAATGGATATACCGCAACAAGCAAGATGAGCATGGTCAAGTTGTCAGAAACAAAGCTCGTCTCGTTGCTCAAGGATATACTCAAGTGGAGGGCATTGACTTCGATGAAACATTTGCTCCGGTGGCTAGACTTGAAGCCATACGCATACTCCTAGCCTATGCAAATCATCATAACATACTTCTATATCAAATGGATGTGAAAAGTGCCTTTCTCAATGGCAAGATTGAAGAAGAAGTGTATGTTGCACAACCACCTGGCTTTGAAAATCCAAAACATCCTGATATGGTATACAAGCTCAACAAGGCACTATATGGCCTCAAACAAGCCCCTAGGGCCTGGTATGATACACTCAAGTACTTTCTGAAGAGCAAAGGCTTCATACCTGGTTCCCTGGATCCCACTCTTTTCACGAAGACATATGATGGTGAACTGTTTGTGTGCCAAATATATGTGGATGACATTATCTTCGGCTGCACCAATCAGAAGTATAGTGAAGAGTTTGGATATATGATGCAAGAGCAATATCAGATGTCCATGATGGGGGAGCTGAAGTTCTTCCTCGGTCTTCAGATACGGCAACAACGCAACGGCATCTTCATATCTCAAGAGAAATATCTTAAAGAGTGCCTGAAGAAGTTCGGTATGCAAGATTGCAAAGGCTTCACAACACCAATGCCAGCCAAACATCATCTAGGTCCTGACGACAATGGTAAAGAGTTCGATCAAAAGGTATACCGCTCCATGATTGGGTCTTTGCTTTATTTATGTGCATCTAGGCCAGATATCATGCTTAGTGTTTGCATGTGTGCTCGATTTCAAGCGGCACCAAAGGAGTCGCATCACTTGGCTGTGAAGCGAATTCTTAGATATTTGGCTCACACCCCAACTCTAGGATTATGGTATCCAAAGGGCTCAGAGTTTGATTTGGTTGGATTTTCGGATGCTGATTATGCTGGTGACAAAGTTGATCGCAAGTCTACATCAGGCACATGTCACTTTCTGGGACGATCACTTGTATGTTGGTCTTCAAAGAAGCAGAACTGTGTATCTCTCTCCACTGCTGAATCTGAATACATTGCTGCTGGATCTTGCTACGCTCAGCTTCTGTGGATGAAGCAAACACTCAAGGATTATGGCATTCATCTGAAGCAAGTGCCACTTTACTACGACAACGAAAGCACCATCAAGATTGCCAACAACCCAGTTCAGCACTCGAAGACAAAGCACATTGAAATTCGTCATCACTTTCTCAGAGATCATGTTGTAAAGGAAGACATTGATATCATACACGTCAACACTAAAGAGCAATTGGCAGATATCTTCACCAAGCCCTTGGATGAGAAGAGGTTTTCCAAGTTACGGTGTGAGCTAAATATCCTGGAATCCTCAAATGTCCTGTGATCAGGCACACATCCTAACACTTATGCATATTGATGACTTAGATGTGCAACACACAAAGTAAAGTATATCTTCAATCAATGAAGACATAAATTCTAAGTGTGAATACATTAATGTGGAATTTGACTTTGGAGCGCCACGATAATTGTGCGCCGTGTCTGGGTCTAATACTTCCTATACGGTGGGTAACGCCACCACCAAACGTTCCATTTTGAAGTGTTTCACTCATGGCATTACCTTGCAATATCTTCACATTTTGTTTGGCTTCGAACTCAACATGTCTTCATGATTATCTTCACTACGTTGATTATATAGATATACACATACTAGTGTTCTGTCCTCTACAGCATTCACTTATAGCTATGTCTTCTTGGTTGAATCTTTTGAACTAAGTGAATGTGATCGGACCCTAACCTCTCTATGCTTTCTATCTGAAACCCTATCTCTCCAAGTCATATGCATTCTGTTGAAACTGTCGAATGTCTTCACTGTGTCCTTGTCAGACGAAGACATAGAAACAACCATAAAAGTCCGTTTTTAATGCTCATTCCTCCACATAAGATCCGGAGAAGCAGGAACGACCGCCCGACAATTTAGGCGTGCGTGGGACATGGAACAAACCCCAAACGCGAACCGCCAGGGGCACCTGCGTAATAGCACAGTACCGCCTCTGAGTCTATCAATTCACACTTACCGCGGTCATTATCTCCTTCTTCCACCCTCGCACGAACCCTAGCGCCACCGCTAGCACTCGACGACGCCGGAGACGAAGCGCTTCACTGCCGCAACCTCTCCAACGCCGTCCTCACGCCGACCGTGGACATCCTCCTCTCTGCCGTCGCCGTAGGTGTTTTCCGTCGCCAAGTTAGCGCACGGAGGACTGAACTGCTCGGCATCAACTTCCTTCCGTCTAGCAGTTCCAGTGTGGTAAATAAAACTTCTTTTTACAGCCTCTTTTGATCTCTTGGTTCTGTCACTTTCTACCATAAGAAGTTTCTCTTCACACCAGTTAGATCTCCCGCTGCATCTCATAACATGCCTAGTATATTCACTTGTGCTTCATAAAGCAGTTAGATTCCTCACTTGTACTGATCTATGGGTTCGTACAAATCTGGAACCAACTTCTTATCTATAAGTGAATGTCTTCGCACAATGAGGTCAATGTCTTCTAAACCGATTTATCTTCAAAATCTTCTGAGAATGCATATGACCTCTTCCCCTTCCCTCGCACCTTAATGCTGTCACAGGTACATGTCCGTGGGAGAATCCTTTGGATCTCATAGTCTGCATTCATTTGCAGAGTACTTGCAGCATCACATCAACTCTCCTGAATCCAGTTCTTGTTGGTCAAGCAAAAGGAAGCCTTTGAAGCCTTTGAACATCTTGAAGCCTTCCAAGTTAAGATTCATGGCTTCAGAAACAGCAGCAAGGAAGGGAGGCAGACAGCGACGTGGTGGAACGTCCAAAGATCTGCCTGATGAATTGGCAGAGATGTACAAAACTGATCCTGAAGAAAGCTATGGTCAGCGCAAGACACGAATCCAATGGATTCGAAGATATTGGGCAGAGCAATGGTTTCAATACCGCTTCGTCACTCAGGAATATGCGGAGAAGTGCGCCATCAAGAGACCGTGGGGAGACGTATTATACAAAAATCTCGTACCCAGGTCCAGAGACGAAGCCATTGCTCAAGGCTTCTATCCATGCATGGTGAGAGGACCACAGCCAGCTGAAGCACATCCGTCATCACTTCTCTGGTGTCGCGATGACAATCTGTTCAAGCGCAACTTCCAATTTGCTCAGAACTCTGCAAAGCAAAACAAGAAGAAAATTGGGCTTGACTTCAACCCTGGTCCCTCCTCACCAAGGGCAGATGGCACACGTGTCACCGATCCCAATATCATCGGGCCGTATGCCAATCTTGCAGGCCTCATCACCCGCATCCTAGTCCAAGGGACTGCCGTGAATGACCCTCCAGCAGATACTGAGTCTGATGACGCCCCTGCTGCGCCGAAGCCAAAGCAGAAGAAGCCAAAAGCTTCAAAGCCAGCCGCTTCTCCCAAAATCTCAAGAGCGAAGCCATTGGCAACTGCACCTCCTGAAGCCAGTGTGCAGTCTGAAGACTTATCATGAGTCTCCAAGCCCCAAGAAGCCAAGAAGCCTCAGCCACACACAGGCAAAGAGCTCACAGCTGCTGCCGTTCTGCGGTGCGAAACCATTGATCTCTCAAGCGATGAAGATCTTGGAGATGATGCTCTTGAGCAGCTCATCAAGAGCAAGGAGGAGGCTGAAATCTTCAACAATCTGCCTCTGTTTGATGTCGCCATCATCCACAATTTCATCGATGAATGGTTTGCCTCACCGGACATCAGCTTCGACGATCTGCAGCTGCCCATAGGCCTCAGCGTTGCCTTTCAAGGCGCAATTGCTTCAGAACTTGCAATAGCCCAACGCATTGTAGAACTGAAGCAGAAAATTGATTATGAAAAGGCTCAGTTCAAGAAGCACGTGGCCAAGCTCAGCATGCAAGAAGTGAAAGACTTCAAGATCATGTTGCACGAGCTGAAAGAGAACTTTCTGAAGACGCGTGCCGAAGCTCAAGGCTCACGAGAGCGCATGAAGACTCTGGCTGATCGCTGCGTGCAGGCCTACAATGAGGCCGAGAAGCGCAAGCACTTGGGCGTCCCGGCATTGACCCCAGGATGGCCTCGAAGAAGAAAAAGAAGCCTGTTGTGCCTGAACCAGAGGTGCCAAGGTCAGAAACTGCTCCGATTGTCTTCCCCACTGCAACGACTGGCTCGAAGCCAAAGAGTCGATCAACCGCCTCACAGCTCAAGAAGACACGGACTACAGAGGCTGAAGCTAAGAAGAGGAAACATCTGAAGCCTCTCCTTCTGACCCCACCATCAAGAAGCGCAAGACCAAGAAATCTCGGGCTGCTCCCACAGAGCCCTTGATAGTTGAACCCCTCTCCGTCCGCTATCCTGACGCAGATCGTCAGTTGACTGTGCATGAGCCTGCCTTCACAGAGGCTCCGCACGCTGAAGACATTCCAGCAGCCGACCACAACGCTGCTGAAGACATTGGTCTCCAAGACAATGTACAAGGTGATGCAGCCCTTCCTCAGCTTGAGACAAGCGAACTGATCAGCATTGGTCGTCCATTGACGCCAATCACACAAGATGCATCGTGGGCAGATCGCCCACAGGAGGAAGATAATGAGCCCCAGCCCACTGCAACTCCACCGGCGTCGCCTACATTCCGTAGGCTTCGCAAAGGGCCAAGGGCTCAGGCTGCTGACGACATTCCGGCTGCATCAGCCGAAGAGCATGCAGAAATACCACAAGCTCCAACTCCCCCGCACCAACAAGAAGCAGTTCTCCAGGAGAACGTGCCTGAGTTCGTCCCTCCCACTACACGTGTGGAGGCGGCAAATGTTGAGGCTACCACAAACAACGCCGAAGCAAATGTGGAGCCCTCCCCAACAACAGCTTCAGAAGACACTAAAACTACTGCTCCTGAACCTTCTGTGCCTGAGTCTGCTGCGGGTCCCCAATTCAACTATCATATTGCGCACAGGCCCCAGGTCCAGAAGCCGATCCCACGACTGCCAAGGTTCCCAGGTTTTTCGACAGACAACACGTTTTTCGACAGCTCCAAGAACCCTTATTCAAGGGAACGGATTGTATCAGATAGGTTCTGGAGCTATCAACAGCGCAGCTATTATTCATGCATCCTATACAACCAAGGCAGCATCTTTCCTCACAAGCGCCTTGAGGTTGAAGCTGTTGCTGGTCTGCCTGGTCTGGAAGAAGCATTGGATTGCTTCAAGCAAGTGGGACTGCTGCCGTTTATCACCGATGAAGAGCACTGGAACGAAGAGCTTCTGCTCCAGTTCTATGCCACCCTGCATATCAAAGGCTATAACAGAGATCCGAAGACATGGGTCCTGGAGTGGATGACTGGCAATGTCCATCATGAAGCCAATGCTTTCGATATAATTGAGCTTACCGGCCTTCCCACTCCTGGCGAATTCTTTGAAGAAGGCTGCCAACTCCATGCTGAAACAATTGAGAGCATATTTCAGCGTCCTGAGCCAGATATGAGTCAGATGCTCTCAATGATGAAGCCATTGCCTCCTAATGCACCCTATCCAACTAGGTTCTTCGTTGAAGACTTAGAGTACCTGCCCAGAACAATATATCACATCATAAGGCGGACTCTCTGGCCCGTAAAGGGACACTCTCGATATGCAACGATTGAAGGTGCAATGAAGACTCTCATCTTCTGCATTCTTCATGGCAAATGCTTCAACGCACAGGATCTCTTCATCCGTCAACTTGCAGCGTCTGCCTCAGAATTGTTTGGATTGAAGTTCTATGCTCCTTGGGTTATGAGGCTGATCAAGCTTCACTCTGCAATCTCCTATCAACCCTCAGCCCGCAATCATAGGATATTTTTGCCAGATGTAGACACATCTGCTGAAGCAATATATCCAGAGCCTGCCAAGCAACCATTAAGTCTTCAGAATGCAGAACACCAGAGCTTCACTCAAAATATTGAAGGTGTTGAAGCTCTCTCCCGAGTGTATCCAATGGCTGGCACCACACGTGCCCCTGCATCAACTGAAGCCACTAACAGCACAGCTGCAAAGAGACCCAAGAAGCGCGCTCGTGCACTCAATGACCGAGAGCTTCTTGTGGCTCTTCACCAAAAGCAAGATAGGCATCACGACTGGCTCAAGAGGCAGATGAGAAGCATCATGCAAGACGTCAATCGCATCAGAAATCTGGCAACCAAGAATGCATTTGTCGCACACGAGACCTGTCGCCGCACTTGGAAAGGCCTCACCATGATGTGCACTGAAGCTGACCTGCATGAGGATGGCTTCAAAGAGAGATTCAAATTTGACTCCACGCCTCCAAGAAAAGCTGTGATGCGAAGCACACCATCACTTGAAGAGTCAGAGTTCTCTTCTTCTGCTGCCACCGTGTCTGCCCGGATTATTGAAGAAGACGATGCGACATCATCTCCACCTGCTTCAACACGCGTCGAATCTACACCAAGCTCGTCTGCACCGCCACCAAACAACTCCACCGACCCTGCTGCGCCTGGGAACGCGTAGAAACCTCTATGTCTTCAAACCTTTTTGGTCATCGCTGACAAAAGGGGGAGAAGCATATGATGTTTATAGTCTTCAAGCGGGTCACTATGGGCGGGTGCCTTCATATTTTGCTACATTTTGCTTCGTGCTTACATCTCCCATTTTTGCTACATTTGCTTCATTGAGTTGTAACACTTAGCCTTGATGGTCGTCTGCTACCTGTTTGTCACTCCGTTTTGCGAAGATAAATTCCGCATGTGCGACGATAAATTCCGCACTCATCTCATTCTGCAGACGTCCATTTTCCATTATGCATGTCATTATCTTCATACACTTTCACATGCATGGTGGATTGTCATCATAAGTTGAAGTGGATCTCCACAAGTACAACCTGCCATGTGCATTTGCATTCAAGAAGCAAATTACTTATATGCACATCTTCAGGGGGAGCCCTTGCAACTTATGAAGACAATTCCTTTACAATTTCACAAATTATGTTCCCCGTTGAAAACTTCAACTAGTTTGTCATCAATCACCAAAAAGGGGGAGATTGTAAGTGCATCTAGTGCCACCCCTAGTTGGTTTTGGAGTATTAACGACAAACCTAGTTGAGGGACTAATGTGTTTGTGAGAATTGCAGGAAAACACAGGTAGAAGTCCCTCATTGATTCGGTTTTACTACCAGAGATGACCCCTAAAAATGTACGAAGACATTGAAGACAATGGTGGTTTATGAAGATATTCATTGGACAATTGACATGAGAAGACTCCCTATGAGCTTATGGACCAGACCTAGATCCTTCGTAGTTTTATTTCATTCATGTTGTGTCATAGGAACCACCGTACTGTTAAGTGGGGTCAAAGAGAACCAGTCAGAATGACTGAAGTGATGCCTAATTCAAATCCTATGTCTTCGAGCGAAGACTATGAGAGAAAATCTTGTCCAGAGTCAGACAAGTCAGCTTTACTTGTAGCCCAAGTAAAGTTGCCGTGTGAGTTCGAAATCCGACCGTTGGTACACGTGTCAATTCCTTAGTGACCCAAGGTCATTTCGGACAGATCGTCGGGTTGCCAAGTGGCTATAAATAGTCCACCCCCACAACCATAAATGGTTGGCTGCTCAGATTTCAGTGCACGCGTCGTTTGAGAGCAACCCACCTCGAAGCCTTTGAAAGAAAAATTCCCAGGGAGAAAAGCCCTAACCACCCAGAGCCAGAGTAAATTGGGCATCACTTAAGTCTTCGTGTCTGTGTGATTTGAAGACTTATTACACTTGAGGACTGTGCATCCTCCAGACGGTTAGGCGTCGCGTTCTGAGCATCCAAGAGAAATTGTGGATTGCCAGTGAACGAAGTCTGTGAAGGTTTGGGAGTCTACCTTGAAGACTTACCAGAGTGATTGGGCGAGGTCTGTGTGACCTTAGCTCAAGGAGAAAACGGTGAGGACTGGGGTGTCTTGGACTAAGTGTCCTTGACTGGGTGTCCGGGACTGTGTGTCCTTTGGTTTAAATACCTAGCCGCTCCAACCAGACGTACAGTTGTCACAGCAACTGGAACTGGTCCAACAAATCATTGTCTTCAACGTGTCACTGGTTTCATCTTCACTTCCTTTGACTTACTATTATTCATTGTGAAGCCATTGCATGCTTGCTTTATCTTTTATCTTCACAACATGAATGTATGATCTGTTTGGCTTCATAACTTCTTCCTACCTGATCCTTATTACACTGAAGCTGTTTGTCATTGTGCTTTTACTCAATTGAATACATGACCATGGCTGCCCTAGTGTAATCTAACTTCCGCTGCTTAGGAATAGGCATAATCTTCACTGTTTGTCTTCATAACTCTCACGTTTTGAAGACTTTCATAAAAATCGCCTATTCACCCCCCCTCTAGTCGATATAACGCACTTTCACGAATGAGAGCGGTGCTCTCCAACTAGTGCGTTTTAATAAGAGGATGATGACTCAGCATAAAAGTAAATAGATAGGCCCTTCGCAGAGGGAAGCAAGGATTTGTAGAGGTGCCAGAGCTCGGTTTTGAAATACAAATGAATAATATTTTGAGCGGTATACTTTCATTGTCAACATAACAACCAAGAGATGGCGATATCTTCCATGCTACACACATTATAGGCGGTTCCCAAACAGAATGGTAAAATTTATACTCCCCCTCCACCAACAAGTATCAATCCATGGCTTTCTCGAAACAACGAGTGCCTCCAACTAACAACAGTCCCAGGGGGAGTTTTGTTTGCAATTATTTTGATTTGATTTGCATAAAGCATGGGACTGGGCATCCCGGTGACTAGCCATTTTCTCATGAGTGAGGAGCGGAGTCCACTCCTCTTGAGAATAACCCGCCTAACATGGAAGATACGGACAACCCTAGTTGATACATGAGCTATTCGAGCATACAAAACAGGATATTTATTTGAAGGTTTAGAGTTTGGCACATACAAATTTACTTGGAACGGCAGGTAGATACCGTATATAGGTAGGTATGGTGGACTCATATGGAATAACTTTGGGGTTTATGGAGTTGGATGCACAAGCAGTATTCCCGCTTAGTACAGGTGAAGGCTAGCAAAAGACTGGGAAGCGACCAGCTAGAGAGTGACAACAGTCATGAACATGCATTAAAATTAATCAACAACAAATGCAAGCATGAGTAGTATATAATCCACCATGAACATAAATATCGTGAAGGCTATGCTGATTTTGTTTCAACTACATGCATGAACATGCACCAAGTCAAGTCACTTAAATCATTCAGAGGAGGATACCACCCTATCATACCACATCACAACCATTTTAATAGCATGTTGGCACGCAAGGTAAACCATTATAAGCTCCCAGCTAATCAAGCATGGCACAAGAAACTATGATATCTAGTTGTCATTGCAAACATGTTTATTCATTATAGGCTGAATTAGGAACGATGAGCTAATCATATTTACAAAAACAAAAGAGGTCGAGTTCATACCAGCTTTTCTCATCTCAGTCAGCCCATCATATATCGTCATAATTGCCTTTCACTTGCACGATCGAATGATGTGAATAATAATAATAGTGCGCGTGCATTGGACTAAGCTGGAATCTACAAGCATTCAATAAACAGGAGAAGACAAGGCAATATGGGCTCTTTTATTAGATCAACAATAATGCATATAAGAGCTACTTCAACAATTTAATCATGGTCTTCTCCTATCGACCCCCAAAGAAAAGAAAAGAAATAAAACTATTTACACGGGAAAGCTCCCACCAAGCAAAAAAAACATGAAATCTTTTTAGTTTTTCTTATTAATTACTACTACAAGCATGGAAATTAAAACTAGCTAAAAGCTACAACTAATTTTTTTTGTTTTTCTTAAGGTTTATTAAACACACAAGAAGAAAGCATAAAAAGGAAATAAACTAGCATGGATGATACAATGAAAAAGTATGAGCACCGACATCTAGCAATGAGTGTGTGAACATAAATGTAATGTCGGTGAGAAATACGTACTCCCCCAAGCTTAGGCTTTTGGCCTAAGTTGGTCTATGGCCACGGCTGGCCTGGCGGATATCCATAGTAAAAGTTGGGGTCGTACTGAGATGCAGCGGCTATCGCCTCCTGAGCTGCAGCGTGGCGACAAGCGGCCTCAGCCCTCCTCTCGTACTCATCTGCCTCCTCTCTGGTAATAACATATCTTCCTTTTGCCTGATAATCAAAGAAGGCAGGAGCAGGGAGAGTAATACGGACAACACGCCGTCTGTCAAAGATTAGTCGATACTGGAGAGGTGATTCACTCATATCAATAAATTGGTGGTGAACCATAGCATTAAAATCTAGGTAAGCATATCATCCTCGCGTATGGTTACACCAAGAAAATCAGCTATGCGGGTTGCATAAATTCCACCAAAGAAATCTCCATTAAATCTATTAAGATGCAACCTACGTGCAACAATGGCTCCCAAATTATAGGATTTGTCTCCTAACACATCACTCCTAAGAATACTGAGGTCAGGAACACACATATGACATGCTTCATCTTTACCATTTATGCATCTACCTATGAAGAGAGAAAAATAATGTATAGCAGGAAAATGAATGCTCCCTATGGTAGCTTGTGTTATATCTCTGGATTCCCCCACAGTTATACTAGCAAGAAAATCTCTAAATTCAGATTTGCGAGGTTCCCTGATACTACCCCATTGTGGAAGTTTGCAAGCAGTGGTAAAATCCTCTAAGTCCATAGTATAAGAATTTTCATAAAGATCAAACAGGACAGTTGGAGAATTACGTGAAGATGAAAATTCAAACCTCATCACAAAGGAACTAGTGAGATAGTGATACTAGTTGCACTTCTCTTCCTTGAAGCTCACAAGATCCGCATTACGCAAATATGCGTTAAATTCTTCATTAATTCCCGCTTGATCCATAAAGTTCTCAGAAGGACATTCACAAGGACGCACTGGAGTGTCTCTTGGTGGTTCTTCATCAGCATCACGCATTGCAAGCCTGAGTCCTTGCTTCCTTGAAGAACCACCTTGGAACATTTTCCTAAGTATATTTCTTCCTCTGAAAAATTTCTCAAATTTTTAGTAACTTCAAAATAAAAGTGAACCAAACTCAATAATATTGATAGCAACTACTCATACAAGTGCCTAGAGCCTATATCATGCAACAAAACTACTTGGAACCATATAAATTTGACATGCAAGCTCAAGAACATGGTCACCTAGGCAGCACAAATGTGCAATGAATAAAGCACTAGAACAAAAACTAATTGGACCAATGGAGAAGTCACATACCAAGGAACAATCTCCCCAAGCAGTTTTGTGAGAGGTGCTTTGAGCAAGGAGATCGAAATGGCAGCAAAATGAGCTTGGACTCGGGTTTGAGCTGGATATTCGTGTTTGTGGTAGGAAGAAGGAGTGTGTGGGTGAAAGGATAAGTGGAGGAGGGCCACCATGGGCCCACGAGGCAGGGGGCGCGCCCAGGGGGGTAGGGCGCGCCCCTGACCCTTGTGGCCAGGCGCCAGCTCCTCCTGCTGTGTTCTCAGTGCCAAATATTCTCAAATATTCCAGAAAAAATCATATTTAAATTTTAGGGAATTTGGAGAACTTTTTATTTTCGGGGTATTTTTATATTGCACGGATAATTCAGATAACAGACATAAAATACTTATTTTTATTTTATTTAATATAAATAACAGAAAGTATGAGGAGGGTAGAGAAGGTTGTGCCTTCTAGTTTCATCCATCTCATGCTCATCAAAAGAAATCCACTAACAAGGTTGATCAAGTCTTGTTAACGAACTCATTCCGAATAACATGGAACCGGAGAAATTTTGAATAGCACTATGTTACCTCAACGGGGATATGCACATCCCCAATAATAAGAATATCACATTTCTTCTTGACAGTAGGAAGAGGAAATTCAAAACCTCCAAATATAATCGATGGAATTTTTCCAATAGAGTTGATACCATGAACTTGAGGTTGTTTCCTCGGAAAGTGTACCGTATGCTCATTACCATTAACATGAAAAGTGACATTGCCTTTAGTGCAATCAATAACAGCCCCTGCAGTATTCAAAAAGGGTCTTCCAAGAATAATAGACATACTATCGTCCTCAGGAATATCAAGAATAATAAAGTCCGTTAAAATAGTAATGTTTGCAACTACAACAGGCACATCCTCACAAATACCGACGGGTATAGCAGTTGATTTATCAGCCATTTACAAAGATATTTCAGTAGGTGTCAACTTATTCAAATCAAGTCTACGATATAAAGAGAGAGGCATAACACTAACACCGGCTCCAAGATCACATAAAGCAGTTTTAACATAGTTTCTTTTAATGGAGCATGGTATAGTGGGTACTCTTGGATCTCCAAGTTTCTTTGGTATTCCACCCTCAAAAGTATAATTAGCAAGCATGATGGAAATTTCAGCTTCCGGTATCTTTCTTTTATTTGTAACAATATCTTTCATATACTTAGCATAAGGATTCATTTTAAGCATATTAGTTAATCGCATACACAAAAAGATAGGTCTAATCATTTCAGCAAAGCGCTCAAAATCCTCATCATCCTTTTTCTTGGATGGTTTGGGAGGAAAAGGCATGGGTTTCTGAACCCAAGGCTCTCTTTCCTTACCGTGTTTCCTAGCAACAAAGTCTTTCTTATCATAACATTGATTCTTTGATTGTGGGTTATCAAGATCAACATCAGGTTCAATTTCTATATCATTATCATTACTAGGTTGAGCATCATCATGAACATTATCGTTAACATTATCACTAGTTTCAGGTTCATTACCAGATTGTGTTTCAGCATCAGAGATAGAAATATCATTTGGATTCTCAGGTGTTTCTGTGATAGGTTTACTAGAAGCATGCAAAGTACTATCATTTTTCTTTTTCTTCCTATTATAAGGACTAGGTGCATCTACATTATTTCTCTGAGAATCTTGCTCAATTCTCTTAGGGTGGCCTTCGGGATACAAAGGTTCCTGAGTCATTCTACCAGTTCTAGTAGCCACTCTAACATCATTATCATTATTCTTACTATTCAATTCATTGAGCAAATCATTTTGAGCTTTAAGTACTTGTTCTACTTGAGTGGTAACCATGGAAGCATGTTTACTAATAAGTTTAAGTTCACCTTTAACATTAGCCATATAATCACCCAAGTGTTCAAGCATATTTGAATTGTATTTCAATTGTCTACCAAAATAAGCATTAACGTCTTCTTGCTTAGCCATAAATTTATCAAACTCATCTAAGCATGGGCTAGCAAATTTAGTAAATGGGATATCAGCTTTATCATATCTATAGAGAGAATTTACCTTTACTACATGTGTCGGGTTATCAAGACCTTGACTTTCTTCAATAGGTAATGGATTAAGATCATATGTTTCTTCAACAGGCGGTAAATTAAGACCATGTATTTCTTCAATAGGAGGTAAATTCTTAACATCTTCAGCTTTAATACCTTTTTCTTTCATAGATTTCTTTGCCTCTTGCATATCTTCAGGACTGAGAAATAGAATACCTCTCTTCTTCGGAGTTGGTTTAGGAATAGGCTCAGGAACTGGCTCAGGAGGTGTCCAATTATTTTCATTTGTCAGCATATTATTCAATAGAATTTCAACTTCATCCAGCGTTCTTTCCCTGAAAACAGAACCATCACAACTATGCAGGTAATCTCTGGAGGCATCGGTTAGTCCATTATAAAAGATATCAAGTATTTCATTTTTCTTAAGAGGATAATCAGGCAAAGCATTAAGTAACTTGAGAAGCCTCCCCCAAGCTTGTGGGAGACTCTCTTCTTCAATTTGCACAAAATTATATATATCCCTTAAAGCAACTTGTTTCTTATGAGCAGGGAAATATTTAGCAGAGAAGTAATAAATCATATCCTGGGGACTACGCACACAACTAGGATCAAGAGAATTAAACCATATCTTAGCATCACCCTTTAATGAGAACGGAAATATTTTAAGGATATAAAAGTAATGAGTTCTCTCATCATTAGTGAACAGGGTAGCTATATCATTTAATTTAGTAAGATATGCCATAACAGTTTCAGATTCATAGCCATGAAAAGGATCAGATTCAACCAAAGTAATTATATCAGGATCAACAAAGAATTCATAATCCTTGTCGGTAACATAGATAGGTGAAGTAGCAAAAGCAGGGTCAGGTTTCATTCTAGCATTAAGAGATTGCTGCTTCCATTTAGCTAATAACCTCTTGAGTTCGTTTCTATCTTTGCAAGCTAAAATAGCTAAACAAGCTTCTTTATCAAAAACATAACCCTTAGGAATAACGGGCAAGTCTTCATCATCACTTTCATCAGTATTATCAGATTCAATATTTTCATTCTCTCTAACCCTAGCAAGTTGTTCATCAAGAAATTCACCAAGTGGCACAGTAGTATCAAGCATAGCAGTAGTTTCATCATAAGTATCATGCATAGCAGAAGTGGCATCATCAATAACATGCGACATATCAGAACGAATAGCATAAGCAGGTTTAGGTGTCGCAAGCTTACTCAAAACAGAAGGTGAATCAAGTGCAGGGCTAGATGACAGTTCCTTACCTCCCCTCGTAGTTGAGGGATAAATCTTGGTTTTTGGATCTTTGAAGTTCTTCATAATGATAAGCAGATATAAATCCCAAGTGACTCAAAGAATAGAGCTATGCTCCCCGGCAACGACGCCAGAAAATGGTCTTGATAACCCACAAGTATAGGGGATCACAACAGTTTTCGAGGGTAGAGTATTCAACCCAAATTTATTTATTCGACACAAGGGGAGCCAAAGAATATTCTCAAGTATTAGCAGCTGAGTTGTCAATTCAACCACACCTGGAAACTTAATATCTGCAGCAAAGTATTTAGTAGCAAAGTAATATGATAGTAGTGGTAATGATAGCAAAAGGTAACAATAGCAAAAGTACTGTTTTTGGTATTTTGTAATGATGATAGCAATAGCAACGGAAAAGTAAATAAGCGAAGAACAATATATGGAAAGCTCGTAGGCAATGGATCAGTGATGGAGAATTATGCCGGATGCGGTTCATCATGTAACAGTCATAACCTAGGGTGACACAGAACTATCTCCAATTCATCAATGTAATGTAGGCATGTATTCTGAATATAGTCATACGTGCTTATGGAAAAGAACTTGCATGGCATATTTTGTCATACCCTCCCGTGGAAGCGGGGTCCTAATGGAAACTAAGAGATATTAAGGCCTCCTTTTAATAGAGTACCGGAACAAAGCATTAGCACATAGTGAATACATGAACTCCTCAAACTATGGTCATCACCGGTAAGTATCCCGATTATTGTCACTTCGGGGTTAACGGATCTTAACACATAATAGGTGACTATAGACTTGCAAGATAGGATCAAGAACTCTCATATATTGATGAAAACATAATAGGTTCAGATCTGAAATCATGGCACGCGGGTCCTAGTGACCAGCATTAAGCATAGCAAAGTCATAGCAACATCAATCTCAGAACATAGTGGATACTAGGGATCAAACCCTAACAAAACTAACTCGATTACATGATAGGTCTCTTCCAACCCATCACCCTCTAGCAAGCCTACGAGGGAATTACTCACGCACGGCGGTGAGCATCATGAAATTGGTGATGGAGGATGGTTGATGATGACTATGCCGACGGATTCCCCTCTCCGGAGCCCCGAATGGACTCCGGATCAGCCCTCCCAAGAGGTTTTAGGGCTTGGCGGCGGCTCCGTATCATAAAACGCGATGAATCCTTCTCTCTGATTTTTTTCTCCCCGAAAGCAAATATATAGAGTTGGACTTGAGGTCGGAGGAGCTCCAGGGGGGCCACGAGGTAGGGGGGCGCGCCCTAGGGGGGCAGGCGCGCCCCCCACCCTCGTGGACAGGTGGTGGGCCCCCTGGTCTTCATCTTTTGCAAGGATTTTTTATATTTTCCCAATAGATGTTCCGTGAAGTTTCAGGTCATTCCGAGAACTTTTGTTTCTGCACATAAATAACACCATAGCAATTATGCTGAAAACAACATCAGTCTGGGTTAGTTCCATTCAAATCATGCAAGTTAGAGTCCAAAACAAGGGCAAAAGTGTTTGGAAAAGTAGATACGATGGAGACGTATCACTAGGCTGCATGCTTGTGTCAAGATTCGAAAACATGTAGTAATGTGTTTAAGGCTTGCATGCATCCTTTGGTGCAGCTTTCGGCAAATACTTCACTGCCCATTCACTCCACCAGTCATGTTTTTTCTTTTGACTTTTAAATATGAATTTAATATATCCTTTGAACTCGAAGTCTATATTCTGTTTGCATACTTATCTTGTGACGAGAGTTTTGAAGCAAGACCACCCTTGAATATGTTTTGACATGTTTTTAAAAAGTTCACTATATTTCAACTAGTAAAACTTGATAGGAATAAATGATAAATTTACCAAGTTTCAAAATATAAAGATAAAATGCTAAACCTAAGACCTAATCCCTAAATCATAAAAGCACATCAAACTTGTTAAAACAGGATAAAAACTTAATATTATGACTATCAAGTTTAAATATTTGGAACTCAGTAAACTTTTAAAATGATGTGTGAGTATTGCCAACGAGCTAAGGGCGAGTGAGGGAGTCCTGGATTAGGCGTCCTCGGACTGCCGGACTATATACTTTGGCCGGACTGTTGGACTATGAAGATACAAGATTGAAGACTTCGTCCCGTGTCCGGGTGGGACTCTCCTTTGCGTGGAAGGCAAGCTTGGCAATTCGGATATGTAGATCTCCTCCCTTGTAACCGGCTCTGTGTAACCCTAGCCCCCTCCGGTGTCTATATAAAACGGAGGGTTTAGTCCGTAGGACGACAACAATCATGATCATAGGCTAGCTTCTAGGGTTTAGCCTCTACGATCTTGTGGTAGATCAACTCTTGTAATACTCATATCATCAAGATCAATCAAGCAGGAAGTAGGGTATTACCTCCATCGAGAGGGCCCGAACCTGGGTAAACATTGTGTCCCCCGCCTCCTGTTACCATTCTCCTTAGACGCACAGTTCGGGACCCCCTACTCGAGATCCGCCGGTTTTGACACCGACATTGGTGCTTTCATTGAGAGTTCCACTGTGCCGCCGCGATAAGGCTTGATGGCTCGTATTGTTGTCAAGGACAACATTACCTCGGGGGGAGCCCTGGCTGTAGGCCAAACTCTCTGACTAGGCGGCTTCGTCATGACCGCCCGTTCGGCCGTCGCACCGATGATGACTTCTCAGGTCATCAAAAACAGCCTCCACGTCGGCTCTAGATTCGCCGAGTAGATGGATCCAATAGAGCACTCTTCCTGGAACGAGCTCTTGGATCACATCGCCGCCCTGGGAGTCGCAACGGACTATGATCGGATCGGGCTTAAACCCGACCAAAGGGAGATTAACTCTCCGCCGGTCACCCATCAGATAGCGGTGGTGGAGGAGCAATGTAGCAATTCTTCCTCTATTTTGAGGAAAAACTATGTCCGGATTCCCAAGCTCTCCGAGCCGGATACCCGTCCACGGGAGGACATGGCCCAAGCTTCGAACCTAGAATCAGACAGCAGGCCAGAACTATTTGGCAACATCCTGGAGTCCGAACTGCCAAGCTCGGAAACTCCTCCGCTCCTGGGTCTCAAATCGGGTCAGGGTTCGGACCTAAATCTTCCCACCCACCCAGACTCAAGTGATCTTTCCCACATTAGACAAGAGCCCCAAGAGACAGTACATCACTATTGGGCCAGATTCCTCCTTGCAATGAGCAAGGTCACGGACAGTCGTGAGGAAGACGCAATTTCATTCTTTTGCAAAAATTGCACGGACAAGGGAATCCTCAACGCCATAAGTCGCCGTGACATAGCACACTTTGCTGACTTGACGGCCATAGTACGGAAGTACTGTGCGATGGAAAGCGCCTGGAAAACCCAAACAAAATTTTGGGACCCTCCGGCTCTCACTAAACCCCCCGTCCGAACTAAAAGGGTGTACTCTCGTAAGTCACCCGATCCAATTACAAAGAAACAAAAGCCCACTATAGGGCGTAGAACTGTATTGAGGGATGGCTCAATGGGCCTTACAAAATTCACAGTACAGCTGAGGGAGTCCTAGATTAGGGGGTGTCCGGACAGCCGGACTATATCCTTTGGCCGGACTATTAGATTATGAAGATACAAGATTGAAGACTCCGTCCCGTGTCCGGAAGGGACTTTCTTGGCGTGGAAGGCAAGCTTGGCGATACGGATATGCAGATCTCCTACCATTGTAACCGACTTTGTGTAACCCTAACCCTCTCCGGTGTCTATATAAACTGGAGGGTTTTAGTCCGTAGGACAACGTACACATCAACAATCATACCATAGGCTAGCTTCTAGGGTTTAGCCTCTTCGATCTCGTGGTAGATCTACTCTTGTACTACCCATATCATCAATATTAATCAAGCAGGACGTAGGGTTTTACTTCCATCGAGAGGGCCCGAACCTGGGTAAAACTTTGTGTCCCTTGCCTCCTGTTACCATCCGGCCTAGACGCACAGTTCGGGACCCCCTACTCGAGATCCGCCGGTTTTGACACGGACATTGGTGCTTTCATTGAGAGTTCCTCTATGTCATCGCTATCAGGAAGGATGCCTCGCCCCGTCTTTAAAGACGGCACCGTTGCTAAGGGAGCTTTGGCTGTCGGCCAAACCCTTCGGCTAGGTGGTTTTCTTATGACCGCCTGTTCGGCTTCTGCACCGACGATGACCTCTCGATCCATCGAAAACAATCTTCATGTCAGATCGGAACTCGCCGAGCAGTTAGATCCAATGGAGCTCTCCTCCATAAACGAGCTCTTGGATCACTTCGCCGCCCTGGGAGTCGCCACGGATTATGACCAGATTGGGCCTAAACCCGATCTGAGAGAGATTAACTCTCCCCAAGTCACCCATCATGTTGCCGTGGTAGAGGGACAGTGCGGCGACCCTTCATCTATCTTAAGGACTCGCTACGTCCGGATTCCCGATCCCTCCAAGCCGGATACCCGCGGAGGGGAGGATATCACTCAAGACCTGAATTTAGAGTCAGGCGACGGGCTGGATTCATTGGACAACATCCAGGAATCCAAATTTTCGAGTTCAGAAATTCCTCGTCCTCTGAGCCTTAGATGGGGTGAGGCTTTGGATTTAATTCCACCCACCCACCCCAACATAAGCGACCTATCCAAAATTAGGCAAGAACCCGATGAAACAGTACATCATTACTGGGCCAGATTCCTCCTGGTTAAGAACAGGCTAAGGGACTGCCGCGAGGAAGACGCAATCTCAATCTTCTGCAATAATTGCACGGACAAGGGAATACTCAACGCCATAAGTCGCCGTGATATTACACGCTTCGTTGACTTGGCGTCCATTGTACGAAAGTACTGTGCGATGGAAAGCGCCTGGAAAACCAAAAAAAATTTTTGGGACAATCCGGCCCTGAATACAAACCCAGTCTGAAATAAAAGGGTGCATCATCACCAGTCACCCGGGTCAAGCATTAAAAAGCAAAAACCCTCTATAGAGCATGGAACCGTACTGGAAGGATGGCTTAATGGACCCTATAAAATTCATAGTACAGAGGACGCCACACCAACTCACAACCTCAGAGCATGTTGGATACTCCGGCAAGTGGCCAAAATTGGCGAAAATCTCCTAATTCCGGAGCTCACAGAAAGCCACCCCAGAGACACCAATACGGTATTAACAGTCTTCGAGACTTTCGCATCAAATAATATGCAAAAAAGGACACTCCGCAGCCTTGCCAAAGTCTACCAAGTAGCAACAATAAACCCATGGAGTGACACGGCTATTGCCTTTAACGCCAGTGATGAACCTAAATCCAGAACAGCTCGAGCACCAGCCGCATTGGTCCTCAGTCCAATAGTGGACGGCTTTCGTCTTACCAAGGTACTCATGGACGGCGGCAGCGGATTGAACCTCATTTATGAGGAGAGCCTTCAAAAAATGGAAATAGACTGGAACCGCATTGAGCAAAGCAGCACAACCTTTAGAGGAATAATCCCCAGTCGGGAAGCGCGCTGTACAGGAAAAATCACACTAGATGTGGTGTTCGGCACGCCGGATAATTACAGGTCCGAAGAGGTCACGTTCCAGGTGGCTCCGTTCAGCAGCGGTTATCACGCTCTGCTAGGGCAGGAAGCGTTTACAATCTTCCAAGCAATACCCCATTACGGGTACAAGAAGCTCAAGATGCCCGGGCCTAACGGGATCATCACTCTCGCTAGTGATCCGGACATAGCACTCCGCGCCGAAAACAAGACAGCCGCACTGGCCCTCGAGGCACTATCCGAAGCCCTAGCGGCTGAGGAACTAACTGTGCTGCGCTGTACGGTGAATAGGGACGATGTGGTACTCGACAAAAGATCCAAGTCCACCTCCTTTAAACCGGCGGACGAAATAGTCAAATTCCAAGTCCATCCAACCGACCCCAATAAAACAGCTTCCATCGGGGCACAGTTAAACCCTGATGTCGACGCCGCATTGCGAGAGTTTCTACGAGAGAACTGGGACATTTCCGCCTGGCACCCTTCAGACATGCCAGGAATCCCACGCAGGCTGGCCAAGCACAGCTTAAATATCCAAGCAGGATTCAAACCTGTCAAACAGGCTCTTCGGCGTTTTTCCGAACCTAAGAGATAGGCCATGGGAGAGGAGCTAGCAAAGCTATTGGAGACCGGATTCATCAGAGATATAAAACATCCGGACTGGCTAGCAAACCTGGTGATGGTACCAAAGAAGGACAAATCCTGGCGCCTGTGTGTTGATTTTAAAGACCTTAACAAGGCTTGCCCAAAGGATCCCTTCCCCCTCCCCTGCATCGATCAAATTATCAACGCTACCGCAGGACACGATTCGTTGTGTTTCCTCGACGCATATTCTGGCTACCATCAAATCAAGATGGCAGAACCAGACCAAGCCGCAACGGCATTTATCACACCATACAGGCCATTCTACTTCAACACAATGCCCTTCGGGCTCAAAAACGCCAGCGCAACATATCAGCGCATGATTCAGACATGTCTGGCAAGCCAGATCGGCAAAACAGTGGAGGCATATGTAGATTATGTGGTCATCAAAACAAGACATGTTGAATCTCTAGTAGACGACTTGAGGCTCACATTTGATAACCCCCGAACATACGACATCAAGTTCAACCCAGAAAAATGCGTTTTCGGCGTTCCAGCCGGAAAGCTCTTGGGCTTCATAGTATCCGGTAGAGGAATTGAAGCAAATCCAGCCAAGATCCGAGCTCTGTCACAACTGGATATCCCAAAGGACCTCAAACAAATACAAAAGTTAACCGGATGCGTGGCGGCCCTAAGCCGCTTTATGTCCCACTTGGGAGAAAAAGCCCTACCCCTTTACCGCCTCCTTCGACGCACCGAACACTTCAAATGGACGGATGCAGCCACGGCCGGACTCAACGAAATAAAAGCCATACTGGCAACAAACCCAGTCCTGGCCGCACCAAACATTGGCGAACCAATGCTATTATACATTGCAGCAACACATCAGGTTGTAAGCGCAGTGCTCGTCGTCGAACGAGAAGCGGACGGACACAAATTCCCCCTTCAAAAGCCGGTCTATTACGTGTCCACTGTCCTCACTCCCTGCAAATCACGGTACCCGCATTATCAAAAGATTGCGTACGCGGTATTCATGGCATCCCGGAAGCTACGACACTACTTTCAAGAGTGTTTAATAACAGTAGCCTCGGAAGTACCACTTAACGATATTATAAACAACCGTGACGCACCGGGCCGGATTGCAAAATGGGCCATTGAGCTCCTCCCGTTCGACATAACTTATAAGCCACGACGAGCCATCAAGTCGCAAGTCTTGGCCGACTTCGTCGCAGAATGGACGGAGGCCGAACACCCTAAAGAATACGACACATATTCAAATTGGATCATGCATTTCGACGGCTCCAAGATGTTGGCAGGACTGGGAGCTGGCGTCGTTTTGACGCCCCCCACAGGAGACACAGTTCAATACGTACTACAGATTATGTACACGGACTCCAACAATGCAGCCGAATATGAGGCCCTTTTACATGGTCTTCGGATGGCAGTATCCATGGGCATCCAATGCCTAGAGGTGCGCGGGGACTCGAACCTCACAATATCCCAAATCAATGGAGACTTCGATGCCAAGGATCCAAAAATGGCAGCTTACCGCAACGCCGTCCTAAAAATGTCAGCTCGGTTCGAGGGGCTTGAATTTCACCATATAGCCCGAGAAAATAATCAGGCGGCTGATGTCCTGACACGCATCGGCGCAAAACGCGATGTAGTCCCCCCCCAGCATCTTCTTGGAAAGGCTGTTCAAGCCATCCGTAGTATGGGAAGGGGAGCCGAACAATAACAGCCCGGACCCAACCGCACTGCCTGACACCGAACATTCTGACACAATCGGAGGCTCTGCCAATGAAATAACACCTTCAGCCCATTTAATAATGGCCGTCATCGCCCCGTGGACATAACCATTCCTCGCCTACCTTACTAGGCAGGAACTCCCCGAGGACCAAAATGAGGCACGCTGCATAGTGCGGTGATCCAAAGCCTACAGAGTCCACGAGGGAGAGCTTTATAAGAAAAGCACTACCGGAGTCCTTCAAAGGTGCATCTCCGAAGAGGAGGGGCAGAACCTCCTGGCTAAAATTCATGCCAGACTCAGTGGTCATCACGCTGCAGCCTGGTCCCTTGTAAGCAAGGCCTTCCGTACAGGCTTTTATTGGCCGACGGCCCGGGCAGACGCTCAGGACTTAGTCCAACGATGCACTGGTTGCCAGTTCTTTGCAAACCAAAGCCATATGCCACCCACCGCCCTCCAAACTATCCCCATTACTTGGCCCTTCGTGGTCTGGGGGCTTGACATGGTTGGACCCCTTAAAGGCAGAACCCACAGGCAAAAATACTTACTGGTCATGGTGGATAAGTTCACCAAATGGATAGAAGCCAAGCCTGTTAAGACGGCCGAATCCGGACCGGTGATAGACTTTATATCCGGGGTTGTACACCGTTACGGCGTCCCCCCAGCATCATCACTGATAACGGCACGAACTTCATGGCCGACAAGGTAAAACTCTGGTGCAAAAACATGGGCATCAAGCTCGATTATGCTTCCGTCTATCACCCACAAACTAATGGCCAGGTCGAACGTGCAAATGGTCTTATCATGAGCGGCATCAAACCCAGATTAGTGTGGTCCCTCAAGGAATCTAACACGCACTGGGTAGAGGAGCTCGACTCCGTACTCTGGGGGCTGCGGACCACGCCAAATCGCACCACCGGATACACACCATTCTTTATGGTGTACGGCGCAGAGGCGGTTTTGCCTTGCGACATAATTCATGACTCACCTCGAGTGCGAATGTATGAAGAAAGAGAAGCCAAGCTCGATCGGCAGGACAGCTTGGACGCATTGGAGGAGGAGCGTGACGTGGCAAAAGCCCGTTCCACATTCTATCAACAGCAGGCTCGAAGATACCAAAGCAGAGAAGTACGGGCCAAAAATTACAACGTTGGCGAATTAGTTCTACGACTACCGGACAAGAAAAAGGAAAAACTCAAGCCCAAGTGCGAAGGTCCCTTCATAATTGACCAAGTCCTGACTGGTGGAGCGTACCGCCTGCGGGATGCATCGGATAACCGACTCGAGCCAAACCCATGGAACGCAGCCGTCTCCGAAGATTCTATGCCTAGCACCGGACTCTGTGTTTGTCTCCTTCCTCTATCCATTTTTTATATATTTTCTGTCTTACATTTCTCTTCTCTCTCTCTCTCTCTCTCTCTTTCTCTCTCTCTCTCTTAGCCTCTAAAGGCTCATAAAGTGACGCGCTATCCGCGCTCATTAAACCTGGGGGCTTCTTTAAACAGAAGCTTATTCATACGGGCTTCATGCCCAACACATGTGTCACACTTCCGCATGTACCTTTTATTCACCATTATATGCATCGATATGACTTAAGTTTTGGCCAAGCTGGGTTGCCTGGCTCCTGTGCTTACCCCTACATTACTGATTGTTCGTCTAGGTGGTAAAGGGAGCACCTCTGCGATTGTGACTGCCGGGTCAACCGGACGTGTACCTCAGACTGGGTGAAGCCGAAAGCTACCGTTCTTAAGGGAATATTCGGTCGGTGAACTAAAGATGATCTTTTTTTTATTTTTATCTGTACGCCCCCAGATGTTTTTCCTGCGTTTCTTTTCGTAGCATGGACATGCACCTTAGGGCATGCCTCCCAGGGAAAGGAACCCCTAACGGAACTATTCTCCCTGGAAGATGTTTCTTACTAACCATGTAATATAACATAACTAGTCGGGCACTTGTCTATTCAAGCCCTAATGACCCCTACACCTGGTCTCCATGCATTCCCCAGTTCCTATATAACCGCATGGGAATTCGGACACACTCCGGACCGTCAGGTCCCGAGGCTGAAGCGAAAAGGTCGGCCATGACAAATGATCTACAATCCGGCTAGAAGGCATTATAAATGTGAATTAAATTACATAGTCATTTTGACTGATTGTATTCCTCTTCAATACCATCTAACAGGTTGTCTAATTTACAGTCCTGCTGGGAATACTTTGCGGCCAACCCTACTTGGCCGTATACTAAGCTTACAGGGATCTCCTTCCCATCGGGCCCTATAGGACTGACCTCGGCCATGTGGTTGGGGTCAGCCTTTGCGTACCGCGTCTTCACCATGGCCCAGGCCTCCCTAGCGCCTTGACGGCAGGCTGATATCTTCCACAATCGGAAGCACAGCCGTGCTCCCTTTAGCTTCTCTGCAAACTCTCCAAGACCTTCGGGCATGGAGACGGATGGCCACAGGTCCTGGGTAATGCCGTGCATCGCCTGCCGAACTCGATCGAGCAGTTGTGAGAGCTCGGGAAGAAGGTCACCCGTAGAACCGGGCATCTCCTCTGCAGGACGACCTGTTAGCACACCTACAGACATTGCTCTGTTAGTCGACTTCCCCGCCGAACTTTCTTTCAAAGGTTCGTTCAAGCACTTACTAAATATGCCGCGCCGAAGCCGCTGATTCTCCTTCACAAAGTCTGACAGTTGGGCACGAACATCTTTCAGCTCGACGCCCAGCTTGGTGTTGGCATCTTGGAGATCGTTCTTCTCCCGCCTCACCTTTGTCAGCACCTTCTCACCAGCCTTTAGCTGGCGTAGGAGGTGTTGCCTTTCCGGATTCAATCCGGCGCCATCTGCAATTTCATTTGTCAGATTCGCACCAATGCCGTGCTTCGCAAAATACTTATCTTTCGAAGTGTATGTTACCAGAGGGGGTCTCCTTGGGCTCCCCTGCCGCGGCTAGTGCAGCCTCAAGTTGGGCTTTGCACTCTTCCAGCTCCTTGGATAGTAGGGAATTTTTTTCTGTAAGAAGCTGCATAACAAATGATCCTTAAATCAGTTATTCTAACTGTTTCAAGTCTCGGGGGCTACTGGTATATACATATAATTACCAGAATTTTCTTACCCGTATGTCTTTTACATACTGCTCCGTGGCTCTGGCTAGACCATTTTGAGCGGCACGGAGGTACGCATCTCCCGAGTTCAAGGCATCTAACGCCCCTTGGGAGAAACAAGCGTCGCGAAGAATTGTCCGGCGACGCCTGTGGTTCATGGCACTCTCCACCTCAGAGTTGGTGGCAGACAACCCGTCCACATCCTCCGTCGGAGGAGCGTCTGGCGCGCGCCTTGCGTTCGCCTCCCCCTCCGGACCAGGCTTTGGAGCCTGGCTAGTGGAGGCGCGATTGGCAGCCTCTCCGGATATAGTCCGGCGGGGTCTCTTTGTCCTGAAAAGAGCGCGAGTGTCAATATGCCTCGAAGGTATAACACCTGGGATAAGGGGGCGCGCCATACCTTTGCACTGACGCCTCGGTCCGGACTGCACTTCTTTTCTGCCCGCGGGGCCCTACGGCCCCTCGTTGGCTTGTCGCCGCAGGTTTGGCCTTCCACCTTAAAAACCTCCCCTGCAAAGTTCGGTTGCAATCAGGAAACTAAACACGAGTGGGCGGACACCTATTCGGGGTACTGGGACTTCAATCTCAGGTACCTGAGGGGTCAGGATTAGCCCTGGGTAATCGTCCATAAGGGCCACCAAGGCGTTGTCCTTGCTCAATTGATGGAACAATCCATCAATCAGCTCCACAGATATGTCCGGATCCTCTTGAGAGGCCGGGTCGAGGGACCGTCCTGGGTCCTCGGGTTGTGGAGGAGGGCTGCTTATTTCCTTAACAGCCCGGCGCAGTTCCTGCGTTGAAGTCGTCAGACTGAATATTTAACAATGGGAATACAAAATGGATGGACAAGTAAATACGGCCGCTTACCCAGCTTGGGGGATTGTGCATGGAGAATCCACCCTGAGGGTTGACGCGGAGAAATTCCTCCTCTTCTCCCTTATACAAAGTGGACAAGATCTTTAGTAGAGCGGCAGCTGAATCCGGCCCCTTACGGCCGTAGCGGGTGGCGTCGTCCTCCCCGTTGAAGTCCCACATGGGGTGGCTTCTATACTGAAGCGGCTGCACCCCCCGCATAATGCATTCGGCCATAACCCCGATCATGGTAAGTCTGAAATGGGCTAACAATCTTATTCGGCCCATCAGGTAAATGATGTCCCTGTCACCTCCCCTCTGAGGGCTCCGTGGGTGCCAGCTTAGGCGCTTCTTTAAGGGAGCACTGTTGAATTCAGGGAGGCCGACCCGGACAGGATCCGGCAGCGGGACGTCTTCTATATAAAACCATTCTGAGGGCCAGTCTTCGACGCCTTCTTTGGGGTTCCGGATAGATATCCGGTCCCGGCGATGCGCCACACTTCGGCTCCGCCCACTTGATACATTGACCCCTTCTTGGAACGGGGCATGAGGCAAAATAGCTCCTTGCATAGTCCGAAATGAGCTTCAACACCCAAGAACAGCTCGCAGAGGGCTACGAAGCCCGCGATATGCAATACTGAGGCAGGCGTGAGATTATGTAGCTGGAGGCCGTAGAACTCCAGCAGCCCCCGGAGAAATGGATGGATTGGAAATCTGAGCCCCCTTATTAAGTAAGGGACGAGGCACACCCTCTCTCCTTTGGAGGGATTAGGGGCATTCTCTGCTTGCTCTCCGCCATTGTAGACAGCAAGACCGGCTCGAACCGGGACCATATAGGCCGGGGGGAGAAATCCCTTGGTCTGGAGCGTCACTAGCTCGCTATGCGGGATGGAACATCTCTCCCAATATCCAGGCTTAGGGCTAGAAGGGCAAGGGGAGGAGTTGCGACGGCTGGCCATGGTGGAATGGACCTTTGTCGGATGCGCTCTGATGAACACTCGCGGAGGGGAGAAGGTGTGGATTGGATCTAAATCCTCGTCCCCTTAAATAGGGCAGCTCATTTACGCGGCTAGGGATGTGAATGTAAAAACACTCAGACTTTTCATATTTGTTTGACACGTGGGAAGCGGCCATTATTGGGCGTAGAAGCCAAGGAGCGCAAACATCTACAAGAAACCGTACTTTATTCAACAAGTACACGGAATTTGGAGGAGAACCCTCCTTGCAATGCCTAAGACAATCTGCGCGCCGGACTCATCATCATTGAAGCCTGGTTCGGGGGCTACTGAGGGAGTCCTGGATTAGGGGGTGTCCGGACAGCCAGACTATGTCCTTTGGCCGGACTGTTGGATTATGAAGATACAAGATTGAAGACTCTGTCCCGTGTCCGAAAGGGACTTTCCTTGGCGTGAAAGGCAAGCTTGGCAATAAGGATATGCATATCTCCTACCATTGTAACCGACTTTGTGTAACCCTAACCCTCTCCGGTGTCTATATAAACCGGAGGGTTTTAGTCCGTAGGACAACGTACACATCAACAATCATACCATAGGCTAGCTTCTAGGGTTTAGCCTCTTCGATCTCGTGGTAGATCTACTCTTGTACTACCCATATCATCAATATTAATCAAGCAGGACGTAGGGTTTTACCTCCATCGAGAGGGCCCGAACCTGGGTAAAACTTCGTGTCCCTTCCCTCCTGTTACCATCCGGCCTAGACGCACAGTTCGGGACCCCCTACCCGAGATCCGCCGGTTTTGACACCGACAACAGCGGATACCATGCCAACACACAGCCTTAGAGCATGTTGGATACTCTGGCAGGTGGCCAAGAGCGGAGAGGATATCCTCATCAACAATACAACAGAGCACCATCCAGTGGAAAATAACAATACAATATTGACATTCTCCGAGACCTTCGCCTCAAATAATAGGTGCAAGCGAACATCCGCAGCCTTGCCGAAGTCTGCTGATGTCTACTACACAACCTTCTTCTTGTAGACGTTGTTCGGCCTCCAAGTGCAGAGGTTTGTAGGACAGCAGAAAATTTCCCTCAAGTGGATGACTTAAGGTTTATCAATCCATAGGGTGCATAGGATGAAGATGGTCTCTCTCAAGCAACCCTGCAACCAAATAACAAAGAGTCTCTTGTGTCCACAACACACCCAATACAATGGTAAATTGTATAGGTGCACTAGTTCGGCGAAGAGATGGTGATACAAGTGGTATATGGATGGTAGATAAAGGTTTTTGTAATCTGAAAATATAAAAACATCAAGGTAACTAATGATAAAAGTGAGCACAAACGGTATTGCAATGCGTTGAAACAAGGCCTAGGGTTCATACTTTCACTAGTGCAAGTTCTTTCAACAATAATAACATAATTGGATGATATAACTATCCCTCAACATGCAATAAAGAGTCACTCCAAAGTCACTAATAGCGGAGAACAAACGAAGAGATTATGGTAGGGTAGGAAACCACCTCAAAGTTATCCTTTCTGATCGATCTATTCAAGAGTCCGTAGTAAAATAACATGAAGCTATTCTTTCCGTTCAATCTATCCTAGAGTTCATACTAGAATAACACCTTAAGACACAAATCAACCAAAACCCTAATGTCACCTAGATACTCCAATGTCACCCCAAGTATCCGTGGGTATGATTATACGATATGCATCACACAATCTCAGATTCATCTATTCAAACCAACACAAAGAACTTCAAAGAGTGCCCCAAAGATTCTACCAGAGAGTCAAGATGAAAATGTGTGCCAACCCCTATGCATAGGTTCATGGGCGGAACCCGCAAGTTGATCACCAAAACATACATCAAGTGGATCAATAGAATACCCCATTGTCACCACGGGTATCCCACGCAAGACATACATCAAGTGTTCTCAAATCCTTAAAGACTCAATCTGATAAGATAACTTCAAAGGGAAAACTCAATCCACTACAAGAGAGTAGAGGGGGAGAAACATCATAAGATCCAACTATAATAGCAAAGCTCGCGATACATCAAGATCGTACCACCTCAAGAACACGAGATAGAGAGAGATCAAACACATAGCTACTGGTACATACCCTCAGCCCCGTGGGAGAACTACTCCCTCCTCATCATGGAGAGCGCTGGGATGATGAAGATGGCCACCGGAGAAGGATTTCCCCTCCGGCAGGGTACCGGAACGGGTCTAGATTGGTTTTCGGTGGCTACGGAGGCTTCTGGCGGCGGAACTCTCGATCTATTGTGCTCGTCGATGGTTTTAGGGTATATTGGTATATATAGGAGGAAGAAATACGTCAAGGGAGCCATGAGGGGCCCACGAGGGTGGAGGGCGCGCCCAGGGGGGTGGGCGCGCCCCCTGCTTCGTGCCTTCCTCGTTGCTTCCCTTACGTACACCCCAAGTCTTCTGGATTGCTTCCGTTCCAAAAATAAGTTCCGTGAAGTTTCAGGTCAATTGGACTTCGTTTGATTTTCCTTTTCTGTGATACTCTAAAACAAGGAAAAACAGAAACTGGCACTGGGCTCTGGGTTAATAGGTTAGTCCAAAAATAATATAAAAGTGCATAATAAAGCCCATAAACATCCAAAACAGATAATATAATAGCATGGAACAATCAAAAATTATTGATACGTTGGAGACGTACCAGCATCCCCAAACTTAATTCCTTCTCGTCCTCGAGTAGGTAAATGGTAAAAACAGAATTTTTGATGTGGAATGCTACCTAACATATTTCTCTAAGTCAATCTCTTTATTGTGGCAATAATATTCAGATCCATAAGATTCAAGACAAAAGTTTAATATTGACATAAAAATAATAATACTTCAAGCATAGTAACAAAGCAATTATGTCTTCTCAAAATAACATGGCCAAACAAAGCTATCCCTACAAAATCATATAGTCTGGCTATGCTCCATATTTACCACACAAAAAATTTAAAGCATGTACAACCCCGATGACAAGCCAAGCAATTTTTTCATACTTTTGATGTTCTCAAACTTTTTCAATCTTCACGCAATATATGAGCGTGAACCATGGATATAGCACTATAGGTGGAATAGAATGGTGGTTGTGGAGAAGACAAAAAGGATAAGATAGTCTCACATCAACTAGGCGTATCAACGGGCTATGGAGATGCCCATTAATAGATATCAATGTGAGTGAGTAGGGATTGCCATGCAATGGATGCACTAGAGCTATAAATGTATGAAAGCTCAACAAAAGAAACTAAGTGGGTGTGCATCCAACTTGCTTGCTCATGAAGACCTAGGGCACTTGAGGAGGCCCATTGTTGGAATATACAAGCCAAGTTCTATAATGAAAATTTCCCACTAGTATATGAAAGTGACAAAACAAGAGACTCTCTATCATGAAGATCGTGGTGCTACTTTGAAGCACAACTGTGGAAAAAAGGATAGTAGCATTGTCCCTTTTTTATTTTTTATTTTTTTATTTGGCCTTTTTTTATTTTTTGGCCTTTTTTTGGGACAATGCTCTATTAATGATGATCATCACACTTCTATTTATTTACAACTCAATGATTACAACTCGATACTAGAACAATGTATGACTCTATATGAATGCCTCCGGCGGTGTACTGGGATGTGCAATGACTCATGAGTGACACGCATGAAAGAATTATGAACGGTGGCTTTGCCACAACTAAAATGTCAACTACATGATCATGCAAAGCAATACGACAATGATGGAGCGTGTCATAGTAAACGGAATGGTGGAAAGTTGCATGGCAATATATCTCGGAATGGATATGGAAATGCCATGATAGGTAGGTATGGTGGCTGTTTTGAGGAAGGTATATGGTGGGTTTATGATACCGGTGAAAGGTGCGCAGTATTAGAGAGGCTAGCAATGGTGGAAGGGTGAGAGTGCGTATAATCCATGGACTCAACATTAGTCATAAAGAACTCACATACTTATTGCAAAAATCTACAAGTCATCAAAACCAAGTACTACGTGCATGCTCCTAGGGGGATAGATTGGTAAGAAAAGACCATGGCTCGTCCCCGACCGCCACTCATAAGGAGGATAAACAATAAACAAATCATGCTCCGAATTCGTCACATAACGGTTCACCATACGTGCATGCTACGGGAATCACAAACTTCAACACAAGTCTTTCTCAAATTCACAACTACTCAACTAGCATGACTTTAATATCACTATCTCCATATCTCAAAACAATCATCAAGTATCAAACTTCTCATAGTATTCAATGCACTTTATATGATAGTTTTTATTATATCCCTCTTGGATGCCCATCATATTAGGACTAAATTCATAACCGAAGCACATTACCATGCTGTTCTAAAAGACTCTCAAAATAATATAAGTGAAGCATGAGAGATCAATTATTTCTATAAAATAAAACCACCGCCGTGCTCTAAAAGATATAAGTGAAGCACTAGAGCAAACGACAAACTACTCCGAAAGATATAAGTGAAGATCAATGAGTAGTTGAATAATTATGCAACTATGTGAAGACCCTCTAACATTTAAGAATTTCAGATCTTGGTATTTTATTCAAACAACAAGCAAAACTAAATAAAATGAAATGACGCTCCAGGAAAAACACATATCATGTGGTAAATAAAAATATAGCTCCAAGTAAAGTTACCGATGAACGAAGATGAAAGAGGGGATGCCTACTGGGGCATCCCCGAGCTTAGGTTCTTGGTTGTCCTTTAATATTACCATACGTGTGACGCCCCCGATTTGACCGTACACTAATCATACACGCAAACGTGTACGATCAAGATCAGGGACTCACGGGAAGATATCACAACACAACTCTACAAATAAAATAAGTCATACAAGCATCATATTACAAGCCAAGGGCCTCGAGGGCTCGAATACAAGAGCTCGATCATAGACGAGTCAGCGGAAGCAACAATATCTGAGTACAGACATAAGTTAAACAAGTTTTCCTTAAGAAGGCTAGCACAAACTGGGATACAGATCGAAAGAGGCGCAGGCCTCCTGCCTGGGATCCTCCTAAACTACTCCTGGTCGTCGTCAGCGGGCAGCACGTAGTAGTAGGCACCTCTGGTGTAGTAGGAGTCGTCGCCGAAGGTGGCGTCTGGCTCCTGGGCTCCAACATCTGGTTGCGACAACCAGGTAGAAGGGATAGGGGAAAAGAGGGAGAAAGCAACCGTGAGTACTCATCCAAAGTACTCGCAAGCAAGGAGCTACACTACATATGTATGCATTGGTATCAACTGGAATAAGGCTATTATATGTGGACTGAACTGCAGAAAGCCAGGATAAGGGGGATAGCTAGTCCTTTCAAAGACTACGCTTCTGGCAGCCTCGTCTTGCAGCATGTAGAAGAGAGTAGACTGAAGACCTCAAAGTAGCATCGTATAGCATAATCCTAACCGATGATCCTCCCCTCGTCGCCCTGTGAGAGAGCGATCACCGATTGTATCTGGCACTTGGAAGGGTGTGTTTTATTAAGTATCCAGTTCTAGTTGTCATAAGGTCAAGGTACAACTCCAAGTCGTCCTGTTACCGAAGATCACGGCTATTCGAATAGATTAACTTCCCTGCAGGGGTGCACCACATATCCCAACACGCTCGATCCCATTTGGCCGGACACACTTTCCTGGGTCATGCCCGGCCTCGGAAGATCAACACGTCGCAGCCCTACCTATGCACAACAGAGAGGTCAGCACGCCGGTCTAAATCCTATGGCGTAGGGGTCTGGGCCCATCGCCCATTGCACACCTGCACGTTGCGTACGCGGCCGGAAGCAGAACTAGCCCCCTTAATACAAGAGCAGGCTTATGGTCCAATCCGGCGCGCGCCACTCAATCGCTGACGTCACGAAGGCTTCGGCTGATACCACGACGTCGAGTGCCCATAACTGTCCCCGCGTAGATGGTTAGTGCGTATAGGCTAGTAGCCAGACTCAGATCAAATACCAAGATCTCGTTAAACGTGTTAAGTATCCGTGAACACCGACTAGGGCCAAGCCCACCTCTCTCCTAGGTGGTCACAACCTGCCCTGTCGCTTCGCCACAAAGATCCACACAGAGGGCCGTTGGGACAAAGGTCCTTTCAGCCCCCAATCCGTGAATCACTCGCGGGTGCTCCACAAGCCGACCCGACTTTAGTCACCACATGTATCATGTATAAAGTATATAGTATATACCCGTGATCACCTCCCGAGTGATCACGGCCCGATAATATAGCATGGCAGACGGACAAGAAGGTATGGCCACTGATGATAATCTAGAATCCTATACTAAGCATTAGGATTGCAGGTAAAGGTAACAACAGTAGTAGCAAGGACAGGCTATGCATCAGAATAGGATTAACGGAAAGCGGTAACATGCTACACTACTCTAATGCAAGCAGTATAGAGGAGAGTAGGCGATATTTGGTGATCAAGGGGGGGCTTGCCTGGTTGCTCTGGCAAGAGAGAGGGGTCGTCAACACCGTAGTCGTACTGGGTAGCAGCGGCGTCGGTCTTGGTGTCTAGCGAGAGAAGAGGGGAAGAAACAATAAATATAATGCAAACAAATGCATGACGATGCATGACATGACAAAGCGTGATGCTAGGTGTGCCCTAACGCGGTACGAGGTGGTACCTGGTGAAGGGGGAAAACATCTGGGAAAGTATTCCCGGTGTTTCGCATTTTCGGACAGATGAACCAGAGGGGGAAAGTTGCGAGTTCGGTATGCTAGGGATGCGTGGTGGATGAACGAGTTGCGTATCCGGGTTCGTCTCGTCGTTCTGAGCAACTTTCATGTTGAAAATAATTTAATCCGAGTTACGGATTAAAAGATATGATTTTCTAAAGATTTTATTAAGTTCTAGAATTTAATTAATTATTTAAATTAATTCGAAATGGATTTATGACATCAGCATGATGTCATGCTAATGTCAGCAGTCAACGGGGGTTGACTAGTCAACCTGACCAGTGGGTCCCACTGGTCAGTGTCACATTTTAATTAATCAATTTAATTAACCTAATTAGTATTAATTAGGGGGTGGGCCCCATTGTCATACTAATTAATTAGCTAATTAACTAACCAGGTTAATTAGATAACTAATGTTTAATTAGTTTAATTATTTATTTAGTTTAATTAATCAAAATTAATTAAGTTAATTATTCCTATAACTAATTAATTATATTTATTATTTAATTTTTTTATAAATCCTCTTTTTTTGGAAATGTTCTATGGGTGGGCCCCCAAGGTCAGTGGCTCAGAGGGAGCCTTAACGGGCGGACGTAACGGGCGGTGGGGCGGGACGGACCCTCCAGGGCTCGCGCGCAAATGCCCGAGGCGTGGCCGCGGCCAAGGCGCGCCACCAGCGAGCATGGCTCGGCGGGACAGGGCCTGCAGCGGCCGGAGACGGGAGGGGCCGCGGTGGCGCGGCAGAGGAGGCGGCGCCGAGCGAAGCGACGACCAGCAGGCGGGGCACGGCAGCGAGGCAAGCGCGCGTCCAGGGGGGTCGTGGGCGCTGCAACGGGCGGCGGTGGCGGACAGCAAGGGCAGGGGCGGCGCGAGCGCCGGAGTAGCCAGGGCGCGGGCGTATTACCCGAGCGCGGCCGTCGGCGAGTGGAGGCCAGGCCAGGGGCGGGAGCTCGCGACGCGGGGAGCAGGGGAGCGGCGCACGGCGTTGGGACGGTGCTAGCGCGTGAGTGAGGCCGCGCGGTGGGGAGCGGCAGGGGCCGTGGTGAGCGCGCGGTGAGAAGAGAGAGGAAGGAGGGGAGGTGGCGATGCTGCATGGGCGCGCAGAGGCGGCAGCGTGCGGGCGCGCGCAGGGAGGTGCCGCGATGCAGGCGGCGGAGACGGGGGGAGAGGGGGAAGCTCACGGGGAGTGGTAGGGACTAGGCAGTGGGCTCGACGGAGTTCGGGGAGGTCCGACGAGGGAGATCCGGCGACGGGCGGGGGGAATGGGGCGGCCTGGCGAGGTGGGCTTCGGGATCCACTAGGCCAGCTTGGCCCGCCAGCGGTCGAAGGGGCGCGCACGAGGAGGCCCGAAGCGGTCGCTAGCGGCCATGGGGATCGGGCCGAGGTGCTCCTCTCCCCTGTGTGTGCGCTGTGTGGTGGTGGCGGTGTGGGAGGACGAGGGAGGGAGAGGGGAGACGAGTGGGGGGAAGTGGGGGTCGTGGGATGGGGTTAGGGTTAGCGGGGTGTGGCCTATAGGCCAGGCGGGCGTGCGGGGAGTGGGCCGGCCCGTTCGGACGGCGGAGGACCAACTGGGCCACTTAGCCCAGTGGGGGGGGGCTTTCTCTTTGTTTTTTTGTTAGTTTAGTTTTTCTCTTTTGTATTTTCTTTTCTTTTATTTATTTACTTTTCTGTTTTAAATCATTTTAAATTATTTAGGCCTTTTTATAAAAATGTGCTTACTACACCATATTTATATATGTAATATTTAGTACAACCCGAACATTTTTATTTTAATTTTGAAAAATTTTATTATTTACCAAATTTGAATTTGAATTTTGGACCGGTTTTGATCTAACAATAGATTAGCAGCAGAATCCGTGGTGACGTGGCACCATTAGCGTGGGATCATTATAGCTTAATTATCCGGGCATCACAATAGGGTGCCTTGGGAATCCCCAAGCTTAGGATCTTGCCACTCCTTATTCCATAGTCCATCGAATCTTTACCCAAAACTAGAAAACTTCACAACACAAAATTAATAGAAAACATGTAAGCTCCATTAGTATAAGAAAATAAATCACCACTTAGGTACTATTGTGAACTCATTCTAAATTCATATTGGTGTAATATCTACTGTATTCCAACTTCTCTATGGTTCATACCCTCCGATACTACTCATAGATTCATCAAAATAAGCAAACAACATATAGAGAACATAATTTGTCAAAAACAGAACAGTGTGTAGTAATCTGGATCAAACGTATATTTCTAGAACCCAAAAAATTCTAAAATAAATTTCTACACGTGAGGAATTTATCTATTAATCATATTCAAAGAGAATTAACTAAATAGCACCCTCCAGTAAAAAATGTCAGCTAATCTCGTGAGCGCTAAAGTTTCTGTTTTTTACAGAAAGATCAACAAGAATTTTCCCAAGTCTTCCCAACGGTTCTACTTGGCACAAACACTAACTAAAACATAAAAACTCAATAATAATAGAGGCTAGATAAATTATTTATTACTAAACAGGAGCAAAAAGCAAGGAGCTAAAATAAAATTGGGTTGCCTCCCAACAAGCGCTATCGTTTAACTCCCCTATCTAGGCATAATGATTTCAACGATGCTCACATAAAAGATAAGAATTGTAACATAAAGAGAGCATCATGAAGAATATGACTAGCACATTTAAGTCTAACCCACTTCCTATGCATAGGGATTTTGTGAGCAAACAACTTATGGGAACAATAATCAACTAGCATAGGAGGGCAAAACAAGCATAACTTCAAAACTTTAAGCACATAGAGAGGAAACTTGATATTATTGCAATTCCTACAAGCATATGTTCCTCCCTCATAATAATTTTAAGTAGCATCATGAATAAATTCAACGATATAACCATCATATAAAGCATTCTTTTCATAATCTACCAGCATAGAAATTTTATTACTCTCCACATAAGCAAAATTCTTCTCATTCGGAATAGTGGGAGTATCATAAGAAACTCGAATACTATAAATTGTTTCCACATTAAAAGAGTAATTTTCAGAAAAGGGGTAATCATAATCATGACAAGTTTTATAAATATAATCATCACTACTTTTCATAGCATATGTATCATCACAATAATTATCATAAGTAGCAACTTTGTTCTCATCATAATCGATTGAAACCTCTTCCAAGATAGTGGAATCATCACTAAATAAAGTCATGACCTCTCAAAATCCACTTTCATAATTATCATAATAAGATTCAACATCCTCAAAAATAGTGGGATCATTACTTCCTAAAGTTGACACTCTTCCAAACCCACTTTCATCAATATAATTATCATAAGTAAGAGGCATGCTATCATCATTATAAATTTGCATATCAAAACTTGGGAGACCAAAAATATCATCTTCATTAAACGTAGCATCCCCAAGCTTGGGACAAACATTAATTGCAGCAAATATATTCTCAAAAACATCATCTTCATTAAACATAGCATCCCCAAGCTTGGGCCTTTTCATATCATAAGCATAATCACTCTCATCATTAATAGTATGGATAGCACCAATAGTATAGAAATTATCATATTCTTCCAAGCAAGCGCCAAAAAGATTTTCAAGATCATAAGAAGTATCATTATCTTCCCAATCATAATCATCACAACAAGCAATAGGCATAGAGGGATCATCATCAAGTGCATCATCTTCCACAATTATATTTTCATGAGGCACAACAGTAATAGGAGCAACATTATTTGGGAGAGATATCCTTTTACCTCTCTTCCGTTTTCTTTTCTTATTCTTCGCCACATCATGTGTGGGTTCAATCCTCTTTTTGGAGCTCCTTATTAATGATATTGGTTGAATAGAAGGATCCTCCTCGTTACCTGATTCATCATAAGAAATAATAGGAGGATATTGGGAAGTCTCTTCCCTTTCGTTAGTATTCTCTTCATCTTCTATTTGTTTTCTTTTCTTTATATAATTGGCAATATAAGGATTTTCAATGCAATTCACCGCACAATACATATAAATTTCCTCTAGATCAAAATTAAGAACTTTATCACGGGCAAATACTGGAAGATAGTTAGTTATACGTTTCATTTCTTCATAACACATAAGAAAACTAAGTTCATTATGATGTGCAAGGGAAATCAAGTCATCACAATTTTTGGAAATGATTAGATTATGAAACAATTTGCATTGGATAGTTAAATGCCCATGTTCATTACAAAGTTCACAAGTATGGCTAAGAAAATTTAAATTTTTAGCACAAACATCTAGCCTTTCTTGCAACCATTTAGTTTCTAAATACTTATGCCTCTTGCAAAATTTATCTTCTCTATTTGGTATGTACTTGCAAACTCTATGCACTCCACAAAAATCGACATGCTTATAGGAGACATTTTCATCATAACTAGTGCAATCATCATTAGTACTATGGATATTCAAGGAGTTCATACTAAAAACATTGCAATCATGCTCATCATTTAAAGATTTAGTCCAAACATTTTAATGCATTCTTCTTCTAACACTTTGGCACAATTTTCCTTTCCATCATACTCACGAAAGATATTAAAAAGATGAAGCGTATGAGGCAAACTCAATTCCGTTTTTTAATAGTTTTCTTTTATAAACTAAATAGTGTTAAAACAAGAAACAAAAAGATTCGATTGCAAGATCTAAAGATATACCTTCAAGCGCTAACCTCCCCGGCAACGGCGCCAGAAAAGAGCTTGATATTTACTACACAACCTTCTTCTTGTAGACGTTGTTGGGCCTCCAAGTGCAAAGGTTTGTAGGTCAGTAGAAAATTTCCCTCAAGTGGATGACTTAAGGTTTATCAATCCGTAGGAGGCGTAGGATGAAGATGGTCTCTCTCAAGCAACCCTGCAACCAAATAACAAAGAGTCTCTTGTGTCCACAACACACCCAATACAATGGTAAATTGTATAGGTGCACTAGTTCGGCGAAGAGATGGTGATACAAGTGGTATATGGATGGTAGATAAAGGTTTTTGTAATCTGAAAATATAAAAACAGCAAGGTAACTAATGATAAAAGTGAGCACAAACGGTATTGCAATGCGTTGAAACAAGGCCTAGGGTTCATACTTTCACTAGTGCAAGTTCTCTCAATAATAATAACATAATTGGATGATATAACTATCCCTCAACATGCAAAAAAGAGTCACTCCAAAGTCACTAATAGCGGAGAACAAACAAAGAGATTATGGTAGGGTACGAAACCACCTCAAAGTTATCATTTCTGATCGATCTATTCAAGAGTCCATAGTAAAATAACATGAAGCTATTCTTTCTGTTCAATCTATCCTAGAGTTCGTACTAGAATAACACCTTAAGACACAAATCAACCAAAACCCTAATGTCACCTAGATACTCCAATGTCACCTCAAGTATCCGTGGGTATGATTATACGATATGCATCACACGGTCTTAGATTCATCTATTCAAACCAACACAAAGAATTTCAAAGAGTGCCCCAAAGATTCTTCCGGAGAGTCAAGATGAAAACATGTGCCAACCCCTATGCATAGGTTCATGGGCGGAACCCACAAGTTGATCACCAAAACATACATCAAGTGGATCAATAGAATACCCCATTGTCACCACGGGTATCCCACGCAAGACATACATCAAGTGTTCTCAAATCCTTAAAGACTCAATCTGATAAGATAACTTCAAAGGGAAAACTCAATCCATTACAAGAGAGTAGAGGGGGAGAAACATCGTAAGATCCAACTATAATAGCAAAGCTCGCGATACATCAAGATCGTACCACCTCAAAAACACGAGAGGGAGATAGAGATCAAACACATAGCTACTGGTACATACCCTCAGCCCCGAGGGAGAACTACTCCCTCCTCGTCATGGAGAGCGCCGGGATGATGAAGATGGGCACCGGAGAAGGATTCCCCCTCCGACAGGGTGTCGGAACGGGTCTAGATTGGTTTTCGGTGGCTACAGAGGCTTCTGGCGGCCGAACTACCGATCTATTGTGCTCTTCGGTGGTTTTAGGGTATATTGGTATATATAGCAGGAAGAAATACATCAGGGGAGCCACGAGGGGCCCAGGAGGGTGGAGGGCGCGCCCAGGGGGTGGGCGTGCCCCCCTGCCTCGTGCCTTCCCCGTTGCTTCCCTTACGTACACCCCAAGTCTTCTGGATTGCTTTCGTTCCAAAAATAAGTTCCGTGAAGTTTCAGGTCAATTGGACTCTGTTTGATTTTCCTTTTCTGCGATACTCTAAAACAAGGAAAAAACAGACACTGGCACTGGGCTCTGGGTTAATAGGTTAGTCCCAAAAATAATATAAAAGTGCATAATAAAGCCCATAAACATCCAAGACAGATAATATAATAGCATGGAACAATCAAAAATTATAGATATGTTGGAGACGTATCATCTGCCACGTTGCGGCAATAAATCCATGGAACAACACAACCATAACCTTCAATGCCAGTGACGAACCTCAATTCCGAACAGCCCAAGCACCAGCCGCTTTGGTCCTTAGTCCAATTGTGGACGACTTCTGGCTTACTAAAGTGCTCATGGACGGTGGCAGCGGATTAAACCTCATCTACGAGGAAACTTGTAGCAAAATGGAAATAGACAAGAGCCGCATTGAGCAAAGCAGCACGACCTTTAGAGGAATCATCCCTAGTCGGGAGGCACGGTGTGCGGGAAATATCGCACTAGACGTGGTATTCGGCACGCCAGAGAATTATAGGTCCTAAGAAATCACATTCCAAGTGGCCCCGTTCAGTAGCGGATACCACGCCCTTTTAGGGCGGGAGGCATTCACGATCTTCCAAGCTATACCCCATTATGGGTACATGAAGCTCAAAATGCCCGGGCCCAATGGAATCATCACTCTGGCTAGTGATCCGGACATAGCACTCCGCGCAAAAAATAAAACCGCCGCACTAGCCCTCGAGGCGTTATCCGAAGCCCTTGCGGCCGAAGAACTAACCGCGCTGCACTTCACGGTGGACAGGGATGACGTGATACTCGACAAAAGACCCAAGTCCACCTCTTTTAAACCAGCGGATGAAATAGTCAAATTCCAGGTCCACCCAACGGACCCTACAAAAATAGCATCCATCGGGGCACAACTGAACCCCACAAAAGATGCCGCACTGCGGGTGTTCTTGCGCGAGAATTGGGACATCTTTGCCTGGCATCCTTCAGACATGCCAGGAATCCCATGCAGGCTGGCCGAGCATAGCCTTAACATTCTAAAGGGGTTCAAGCCGGTCAAGCAGACTCTTCGGCGTTTCTCTGAGCCTGAGCGACAAGCCATGGGAGAAGAGCTAGCCAAGTTACTCGAGGCCGGATGCATTAGAGAAATAAAACATCCTGACTAGCTAGCAAACCTAGCGATGGTACCAAAGAAGGACAAATCCTGGCGCCTATGTGTCGATTTCAAGGACCTTAACAAGGCTTGCCCCAAGGATCCCTTCCCCCTCCCCCGCATCGATCAAATTATTGACGCTACCGCAGGACACAACTCATTGTGCTTCCTCGACACATACTCCGGATACCATCAAATTAAGATGGCGGAGCCCGATCAAGCCGCAACGGCATTCATCACTCCATACGGCCCCTTCTGTTTTAACACCATGCCTTTCGGGCTCAAAAACGCATGTGCAACCTATCTACGCATGATGCAGACATGCCTGGAAACACAAATCGGCAAAATAGTGGAGGCATACGTAGACGATGTGGTCATTAAAACAAGACACGTCGAATACTTAATAGACGACTTGAGGCTCACGTTCGACAATCTCCGAACATATGACATCAAGATCAATCCGGAAAAATGCATTTTCAGCGTGCCCGCCGAAAAGCTCTTGGGCTTCATCGTCTCCAATAGAGGAATTGAAGCAAATCCGGCTAAAATCCGAGCTTTGTCACAATTGGCTATCCCAACAGACCTCAAGCAAATCCAGAAGTTAACTGGATGTGTGGATGCCTTAAGCCGCTTTATCTCCCAATTAGGAGAAAAGGCACTACCTCTTTATCGCCTTCTTCGACGCACCGAACACTTCGAGTGGTCGGATGTGGCCACGGCCGGATTGGAAGAAATAAAAGACGTATTGGCCACCAACCCAATCTTGGCCGCGCCAAATGTCGGCAAACCAATGCTGCTATATATAGCGGCAACACACCAAGTTGTAAGCGCAGTGCTCGTCATCGAACGAGATACGGACGGACATAAGTTCCCGCTTCAAAAGCCAGTATACTACGTATCCACCGTCCTCACTCCATGCAAATCACGGTACCCACATTATCAAAAGATAGCATACACAGTCTTCATGGCATCTCGGAAACTACGACACTACTTTCAAGAGTGTTCAATTACGGTGGCCTCCGAAGTACCACTCAACGACACAATAAATAACCGCGATGCCATGGGCCGGATTGCTAAATGGGCTATCGAGCTCCCCCCGTTCGACATAACATATAAACCACGATGAGCCATTAAGTCGCAAGTACTGGCCGATTTCATCGCCGAATGGACGGAAGCCGAACTCCCTAAAGAGTATGGCGCGTACTCCAATTGGATCATGCACTTTGACTGCTCTAAGATGCTGGTTGGTCTAGGGGCAGGCGTCGTCCTGACATCCCCCATCGGAGATACAGTTCAATACGTACTCCAAATATTATACAAGACTCCAACAATGCAGCAGAATATGAGGCCCTGTTGCATGGTCTCCGGATGGCAGTCTCCATGGGCATTCAATGCCTAGAGGTGCGGGGGGATTCGAACCTCGTAATATCTCAAATAAATGGGCACTTTGACGCCAAGGACACAAAGATGGCAGCTTACCGCAACGCCGTCCTCAAAATGTCAGCTCGGTTCGAGGGCCTTGAATTCCACCATGTGGTCCGAGAAAACAATCAAGCGGCGGATATTCTCGCCCGCATCGGTGCTAAGCGCGACCCTGTCCCACCTAATATCTTCTTGGAAAGGATGTTTAAGCCATCTGTGGTGTGGGAAGGGGAGACCACCAAATATAGTCTGGATTCAGCCACAACACCAAACCCCGAACACTCTGACGTAATCGGAGGCTCTGCCACCGAAATAACACCTTCGGCCCATGTGATTATGGCTGTCATCGCCCCGTGGACAGAACCCTTCTTGGCTTACCTAACTAGGCAAGAACTCCCTAATGACCCAAATAAGGCACATTGCATTGTGCGGCGGTCTAAAGCCTACAAGGTCCACGAGGGAGAGCTTTATAAGAAAAGCGCTACCGGAGTACTTCAAAGGTGCATCTCCGAAGAGGAAGGACGGCAACTTTTGGCAGAAATTCATGCTGGACTTGGCGGCCACCACGCCGCAGCTCGGGCCCTTGTAAGCAAGGCCTACCGTATAGGTTTTTACTGGCTGACGGCCCGAGCAGACGCACAATACCTCGTTCAACGTTGCGTCGGTTACGAGCTTTTTGTAAAACAAAGCCATATGCCACCTACCGCTCTCCAAACAATCCCCATTACTTGGCCCTTTGCGGTCTGGGGGCTTGATATGGTCAGACCCCTTAAAGGGGGAAGCCATAATAAAAAATACCTATTGGTTATGGTGGATAAATTCACCAAATGGATAGAAGCCAAACCAGTTAAAACGGCCGAGTCCGGACCAGTGATAGACTTCATATCCGGGGTTGTACACAGTTACGGCGTCCCCCGCAACATCATCACCAATAACGGCTCGAACTTTACAGCCGACGATGTAAAAACTTGGTGTAGCAACATGGGCATTAAGCTCGATTATGCCTCTGTCTATCACCCGCAAACTGACGGTCAAGTCGAGCGAGCAAATGGTCTTATCATGAGCGGCATTAAACCCAGATTAGTGCAATCGTTCAAGGAATCAGATACGCAGTGGGTGGAGGAGCTTGACTCCGTACTATAGGGGTTGCGGACCATGCCGAATCGCACTACCAAATACACACCATTCTTTATGGTGTATGGCGCTGATACGTCTCCAACGTATCTATAATTTTTGATTGCTCCATGCTATATTATCTACTGTTTTGGACATTATTGGGCTTTATTATCCACTTTTATATTATTTTTGGGACTAACCTATTAACCGGAGGCCCAACCCAGAATTGTTGTGTTTTGCCTGTTTTAGGGTTTCGAAGAAAGGAATATCAAACGGAGTCCAAACGGAATGAAACCTTCGGGAACGTGATTTTCTCAATGAACAAGACCAGGAAGACTTGGACCCTACGTCAAGAAAGGAAACAAGAGGCCACGAGGTAGGGGGCGCGCCCTCCACCCTTGTGGGCCCCCTGTTATTCCACCGACGTACTCCTTCCTCCTATATATATCCACGTACCCCCAAACGATCAGATACGGAGCCAAAACCCTAATTCCACCACCGTAACTTTCTGTATCCACGAGATCCCATCTTGGGGCCTGTTCCGAAGCTCCGCCGGAGGGGGCATCAATCACGGAGGGCTTCTACATCAACACCATAGCCCCTCTGATGAAGTGTGAGTAGTTTACCTCAGACCTACGGGTCCATAGTTAGTAGCTAGATCGCTTCTTCTCTCTTTTTGCATCTCAATACAATGTTCTCCCCCTCTCTTGTGGAGATCTATTCGATGTAATCTTATTTTTGTGGTGTGTTTGTTGAGACCAATGAATTGTGGGTTTATGATCAAGTCTATCTATGAATAATATTTGAATCTTCTCTGAATTCTTTTATGTATGATTGGTTATCTTTGCAAGTCTCTTCGAATTATCAGTTTGGTTTGGCCTACTAGATTGATATTTCTTGCAATGGGAGAAGTGCTTAGCTTTGGGTTCAATCTTGCGATGTCCTTTCCCGTTGACAGTAAGGGCAGCAAGGCACGTATTGTATTGTTGCCATCGAGGATAACAAGATGGGGTTTTCTTCATATTGCATGAGTCTATCCCTCTACATCATGTCATCTTGCTTAAGGCGTTACTCTGTTTTTAACTTAATACTCTAGATGCATGCTGGATAGCGGTCGATGAGTGGAGTAATAGTAGTAGATGCAGGCAGGAGTCGGTCTACTTGTCTCGGACGTGATGCCTATATACATGATCATACCAAGATATTCTCATAACTATGCTCAATTCTATCAATTTCTCAACAGTAATTTGTTCACCCACCGTAGAATACTTATGCTCTTGAGAGAAGCCACTAGTGAAACCTATGGCCCCCGGGTCTATCTTCATCATATTAATCTCCTACTACTTAGTTATTTCCTTTGCTATTTACTTTGCCTTTATTTTACTTTGCATCTTTTATCATAAAAATACCAAAAATATTATCTTATCATATCTATCAGATCTCACTCTCGTAAGTGGCCCTATAGGGATTGACAACCCCTATTTGCGTTGGTTGTGAGGATTTATTTGTTTTGTGCAGGTACGAGGGACTCGCACGTAGCCTCCTACTGGATTGATACCTTGGTTCTCAAAAACTGAGGGAAATACTTACGCTACTTTGCTGCATCATCCCTTCCTCTTCGGGGAAAACCAACGCAGTGCTCAAGAGGTAGCAAGAAGGATTTATGGCGCCGTTGCCAGGGAGGTCTACGCAAATGTCAACACACCAAGTACCCATCACATACACTTATCTCCCGCATTATATTATTTGCCATTTGCCTCTCGTTTTCCTCTCCCCCCCACTTCACCCTTGCCGTTTTATTCGCCCTCTCTCTCTATCCTCCCTCTCCCTCTCTATTTGCCTCTTGTGTTCGCTTACTTTTTGTTTGCTTGTGTGTTAGTTTGCTTTCTTGTCGTGATGGCTCTACCTAAATTTGGTGACCTTCACCTTAAAAGATTAGAAGAGATCGAAAGCAATGTCAGGAGTTTCATGGTCTTGCAATTTGAACATAATAGTTTCTTCAGAAACGAGCTTAAAGAACAAAAAAAATTATGAATTTTATGAATAAAGAGCTTGATGATATGTCTAAAGAATTCGATGGTTTAAGATCCCAAATTGCTCATCTTGAGAAATTAACTGCTGCAATTTCGGATAGGCAGGCAACCTTAGTTAATAAGATGACCGCTAAACCGGATTGCTACGAAAATAAAGATGAAGATCTAATAGTTATTGATGCGTCCCCTATTAAATCTTTGTTTTGCAATATGATTCTTGATAGTGATGGGACTGAATATGATCCACCTTTACCTAGAAGGCGTTCCAAGAATTCGGAATTTGTTGATCTTGATGCTAAATTTGATAAAAGTGGGATTGAAGAAATTAGAACCCTAGATGTTGCTAAACCCACTATTATGGATTTCAAGGAATTTAACTATGAAAATTGTTCTTTGATTGATTGTACTTCCTTGTTGCAATCCGTGCTAAATTCTCCTCATGCTTATAGTCAAAATAAAGCGTTTACTAAACATATCGTTGATGCCTTGATGCAATCTTATGAAGAAAAACTTGAATTGGAAGTTTCTATCCCTAGAAAACTTTATGATGAGCGGGAATAAACTATTAAAATTAAAATTAAATATCATGAATGCTATGCTTTATGTGATTTGGGTCCTAGTGTTTCCACGATTCCAAAGACTTTGTGTGATTTGTTAGGTTTCCGTGATTTTGATGATTGCTCTCTAAACTTGCACCTTGCGGATTCCACTATTAAGAAACCTATGGGAAGAATTAATGATGTTCTTATTGTTGCAAATAGGAATTATGTGCCCGTAGATTTTATTGTTCTTGACATAGATTGCAATCCTTCATGTCCTATTATTCTTGGTAGACCTTTCCTTAGAACGATTGGTGCAATTATTGATATGAAGGAAGGAAATATTAGATTCCAATTTCCATTAAGGAAATGCATGGAACACTTTCCTAGAAAGAAGATTAAATTACCTTATGAATCTATTATGAGAGCCATGTATGGATTGCCTACCAAAGATGGCAATACCTAGATCTATTCTTGCTTGTTATGCCTAGCTAGGGGCGTTAAACGATAGCGCTTGTTGGGAGGCAACCCAATTTTATTTTTATTCCTTGATTTTTGCTCCTGTTTAGTAATAAATAATTTATCTAGCCTCTGTTTTGGTTGTGTTTGTACCATGTAGAACCGTTGAGAAGACTTGGGGAAAGTCTCGTTGAACTTGCTGTAAAAAATAGAAACTTTAGCGCTCACGAGAACTGCTGTCATCTTTATTTGGAGAGTGATATTTAGTTAATTCTTTTTCAGATGATTAATACATAAATTCCTCACGTCCATCAATTTATTTTAGAATTTTTAGGGTTCCAGATCTTGCGCTAGCTACAGATTACTACAGACTGTTCTGTTTTTGACAGATTCTGTTTTTCGTGTGTTGTTTGCTTATTTTGATGAATCTATGGCTAGTAAAATAGTTTATAAACCATAGAGAAGTTGTAATACAGTAGGTATAACACCAATATAAATAAATAATGAGTTCATTACAGTACCTTGAAGTGGTCTTTTATTTTCTTTCGCTAACGGAGCTCACGAGATTTTCTACTTTAAGTTTTGTGTTGTGAAGTTTTCAAGTTTTCAGTAAAGATTTGATGGATTATGGAACAAGGAGTGCCAAGAGCCTAAGCTTGGGGATTCCCATGGCACCATCAAGATAATCTAAGGACACCTAAAAGCCAAAGCTTGGGGATGCCCCGGAAGGCATCCCCTCTTTCGTCTACTTCTATCGGTAACTTTATTTGGAGCTATATTTTTATTTACCACATTATGTGTGTTTTGCTTGGAGCGTCTTGTATGATTTGAGTCTTTGCTTGTTAGTTTACCACAATCATCCTTGCTGTACACACCTTTTGAGAGAGCCATACATGATTTGGAATTTGTTAGAATACTCTATGTGCTTCGCTTATATCTTTTGAGTTATATAATTTTGCTCTAGTACTTCACTTATATCTTTTAGAGCACGGTGGTGGATTTGTTTTATAGAAACTATTGATCTCTCATGCTTCACTTAGATTATTTTGAGAGTCTTAAATAGCATGGTAATTTTCCTAAAATCCTAATATGCTTGGTATACAAGATTAATAATAAAACTTTCTTATGAGTGTGTTGAATACTATGATAAGTTTGATACTTGATAATTGTTTTCAGATATAGAGATGGTAATATTAAATTCATGCTAGTTGAGTAGTTGTGAATTTGAGAAATACTTGTGTTGAAGTTTGTGATTCCCGTAGCATGCACGTACGGTGAACCATCATGTGATGAAGTCGGAGCATGATTTATTTTTTTGATTGCCTTCCTTATGAGTGGCGGTCGGGGACGAGCGATGGTCTTTTCCTACCAATCTATCCCCCTAGGAGCATGCGCGTAATACTTTGCTTTGATAACTTGTAGATTTTTGCAATAAGTATATGAGTTCTTTATGACTAATGTTGAGTCCATGGATTATACGCACTCTCACCCTTCCACCTTTGCTAGCCTCTCTAATACCGCGCACCTTTCGTCGGTACCATACACCCACCATATACCTTCCTCAAAACAGCCACCATAGCTACCTATTATGGAATTTCCATAGCCATTCCGAGATATATTGTCATGCAACTTTCCACCGTTCCGTTTATTATGACACACTCCATCATTGTCATATTGCATATCCCGGTACACAGCCGGAGGCATTCACATAGAGTCATATTTTGTTCTAAGTATCGAGTTGTAATTGTTGAGTTGTAAGAAAAATAAAAGTGTGATGATCATCATTATTAGAGCATTGTCCCGGTGAGGAAAGGATGATGGAGACTATGATTCCCCCACAAGTTAGGATGAGACTCCGGACGAAAAATAAATAAAAGAGGCCAAAGAAGCCCAAATAAAAAAAGAGAAAGAAAAGAGGCCATAAAAAAGTGAAAAGGCCCAAATAAAAAAATGAGAGAAAAAGAGAGAAGGGACAATGTTACTATCCTTTTACCACACTTGTGCTTCAAAGTAGCACCATGATCTTCATAGTAGAGAGTCTCTCATGTTATCACTTTCATGTACTAGTGGGAATCTTTCATTATAGAACTTGGCTTGTATATTCCAATGATGGGATTCCTCAAAATTCCCTATGTCTTCATGAGCAAGCAAGTTGGATGCACACCCACTTAGTTTCTTTTCGAGCTTTCATATACGTATAGCTCCAGTGCATCCGTTGCATGGCAATCCCTACTCACTCACATTGATATCTATTGATGGGCATCTCCATAGCCTGTTGATATGCCTAGTTGATGTGAGAATATCTTCCCCCTTTTTGTCTTCTCCACAACCACCAGTCTATTCCACCTATAGTGCTATATCCATGGCTCACGCTCATGTATTGCGTGAAGATTGAAAAAGTTTTGAGAATGTTAAAAGTATGAAACAATTGCTTGGCTTGTCATCGGGGTTGTGCATGATTTAAATATTTTGTGTGGTGAACATAGAGCATAGCCAGACTATATGATTTTGTAGGGATAACTTTCTTTAGCCATGTTATTTTGAGAAGACATAATTGCCTTGTTACTATGCTTGAAGTATTACTATTTTTATGTCAATATGAACTTTTGTCTTGAATCTTTCGGATCTGAATATTCATACCACAATTAAGAAGAATTACATTAAAATTATGCCAAGTAGCACTCCGCATCAAAAATTCTATTTTTATCATTTACCTACTCGAGGACGAGCAGGAATTAAGCTTGGGGATGCTTGATACATCTCCAACGTATCTATGATTTTTTTTTTGCTCCACGCTATATTATTTACTGTTTTGGACATTATTAGGCTTTATTATCCACTTTTATATTATTTTTGGGACTAACCTATTAACCGGAGGCCCAGCCCAGAATTGCTGTTTTTGCCTGTTTTAGGGTTTCGAAGAAAAGGAATATCAAACGGAGTCCAAACGGAATGAAACCTTCGGGAACGTGATTTTCTCAACGAACAAGACCAGGAAGACTTGGACCCTACGTCAAGAAAGGAAACAAGAGGCCACGAGGTAGGGGGGCGCGCCCACCCCCACCAGGCGCGCCCTCCACCCTCGTGGGCCCCCTGTTGCTCCACCGACGTACTCCTTCCTCCTATATATATCCACGTACCCCCAAACGATCAGATACGGAGCCAAAACCCTAATTCCACCGCCGTAACTTTCTGTATCCATGAGATCCCATCTTGGGGCCTGTTCCGGAGCTCCGCCGGAGGGGGCATCGATCACGGAGGGCTTCTACATCAACACCATAGCCCCTCCGATGAAGTGTGAGTAGTTTACCTCAGACCTACGGGTCCATAGTTAGTAGCTAGATGGCTTCTTCTCTCTTTTTGGATCTCAATACAATGTTCTACCCCTCTCTTCTAGAGATCTATTCGATGTCATCTTCTTTTTGCGGTGTGTTTGTTGAGACCGATGAATTGTGGGTTTATGATCAAGTCTATCTATGAATAATATTTGAATCTTCTCTGAATTCTTTTATGTATGATTGGTTATATTTGCAAGTCTCTTCGAATTATCAGTTTGGTTTGGCCTACTAGATTGATCTTTCTTGCAATGGGAGAAGTGCTTAGCTTTGGGTTCAATCTTGCGGTGTCCTTTCCCGGTGACAGTAAGGGCAGCAAGGCACGTATTGTATTGTTGCCATCGATGATAACAAGATGGGGTTTTCTTCATATTGCATGAGTCTATCCCTCTACATCATGTCATCTTGCTTAAGGCGTTACTCTGTTTTTAACTTAATACTCTAGATGCATGCTGGATAGCGGTCGATGAGTGGAGTAATAGTAGTAGATGCAGGCAGGAGTCGGTCTACTTGTCTCGGACGTGATGCCTATATACATGATCATACCTAGATATTCTCATAACTACGCTTAATTCTGTCAATTGCTCAACAGTAATTTGTTCACCCACCGTAGAATACTTATACTCTTGAGAGAAGCCACTAGTGAAACCTATGGCCCCCCGGTCTATCTTCATCATATTAATCTCCTACTACTTAGTTATTTCCTTTGCTCTTTACTTTGCCTTTATTTTACTTTGCATCTTTTATCATAAAAATACCAAAAATATTATCTTATCATATCTATCAGATATCACTCTCGTAAGTGGCCCTATAGGGATTGACAACCACTATTTGTGTTGGTTGCGAGGATTTATTTGTTTTATGCAGGTACGAGGGACTCATGCGTAGCCTCCTACTGGATTGATACCTTGGTTCTCAAAAACTGAGGGAAATACTTACGCTACTTTGCTGCATCATCCCTTCCTCTTTGGGGAAAACCAACGCAGTGCTTAAGAGGTAGCAGGCGCAGAGGTGGTACTGCCCTGCGACATCATTCATTACTCACCTCAAGTACGAATATATGAAGAGAAAGAAGCCGAGCTTGATAGGCAGGACAATTTGGACACCCTGGAGGAGGAGCTTGACGTGGCAAAAGCCCGCTCCGCATTCTATCAGCAACAGGCTTGGTGGTATCAAAGCAGAGAAGTACGGGACAATACTTATAACATTGGCGAACTCGTTCTACGCCTACCGTAGAAGAAAAAGAACAAGCTCAAGCCCAAATGGGAAGGTCCCTTCGTTATTGACAAAGTTCTGACCGGTGGAGCGTACCGTCTGCGGGATGCATCGGACAATCGACTCGAGCCAAACCCATGGAACGCAGCCAGACTCTGAAGGTTCTTCGCCTACTGCCGGACTCTGTGTTCGTCTCCTTACCTCAGTCAATTTTTTATATATCCGTTATTTGTCTTTTCTTTCTTTCTTTCTTTCTTCCCTTTTTCTTCACGTCCTTAAAAGGTTAAAATGTGTCTTGACTACACAATCTTGACACGCTAGGCGTGCTCATTATACCTGGGGGCTTCTTATACAGAAGCTTAATATAACCATGTTCCGGGCTCTATGCCCCCCGCACATGTGTTACTTTTCCACATGTACCTTTTCTTTGCCATTATATGCATCGATATGACTTAAGTTTTGGCCAAGATGGGTTGCCTGGCTCTTGTGTTTATGCCCTACGTTCCCGTTAATTCGGCTAGGGCATATGGGGAGCACCTCTGCGATTGTTACTGCCGGGTCAGCCGGATGTGTACCTCAGACTGGGTGAAGCCGAAAGCTAGCATTCTTAAGGGAATATTCAGTCGGTGAACAAAAGATGACTTTTATTTATTGTAATACATGCCCCCAGATGTTTATATCCTGCGTCTCTTTTCGCAGTTCAGACATGCACATTAATGCATGCGTACCCAGGGAAAGGAACCCTTAACGGAACTATTCTCCCTGGAAGATGTTTCTTACTATCCATGTAATATAACATAGCTAGTTGGGTACTTGTCTGTTCAAGCACTTATGACCCCTACGCCTGGTTTCCACGCGTACCCCGGTTTTTACATAACTGAGCAGGTATTCGGATACACTCCAGACTATTGGGTTCGGAGGTCAAAGCGAAAAGGTCCGCCATGACAAATGATTTACAATCCGGCTAGGGACAATATATGTCACTTGAAGTACACAGTCACTTAGACTGACTAAATTCTTTTTCTATACCATCCAACAAGCTGTCTAGCCTACAATCCTGTTGGGAATACTTTGCGGCTAATTTCACCTGGTCATACACCAAACTGACGGGGATCTCTTTCCCATCAGACCCCATAGGTCCGACATCGGCCATGTGGTTCGGGTCAGCCTTGGTATATCGCGTCTTCACCATGGCCCAGGCTTCCCTTGCACCTTGTCGGCAGGTTGATACCTTCCATAATCGGAAGCGCCGCGGCGCTCCCTTGAGCATCTCCACAAGCTCCCCCATGCCTCCTGGCAGGGAGACGGATGGCCACAAGGCTTGGGCTATGCCCTGCATCACCTGCCAAACTTGTTCGTGCAGTTGTGAGAGCTCTGGCAGAAGATCACTCGCAGACCCGGGCATCTCTTCTGCGGGACGACCCGTCAGCATACCTACAGATATAACTCTGTTAGCCAGTTTCTTCGCCGAACTCTATAAAAATTCGTTCAAGCACTTACTAAAAATGCCGCGTCGAAGCCTCTTATTCTCCTTTACGGAGTCAGCAAGCTGGGCCCGAACATCTTTCAGTTCAATGCCCAGCCGGGTATTGGCATCCTGGAGATCGTTTTTCTCCCGCCTAACCTGCATAAGCACGTGCTCACCAGCCTTTAGCTATCGTTGAGCATGTTGCTCATCCCCTCGCACGACCTCCGGATTCACTTCGGGATCATCTGCAGAATCTATTGTTAGATTTGCATGCATGCCGAATACTAACTGGTACATGTCATTCTTTTAGATAGAAACTAGTGTTACCAGATGGGGCCTTTTCGGACTCCTTAATTGCGGCAACTGCGGCCCGTAGCTGGGCTTTGCACTCCTCCAGCTCTTGAGACAACTGGGTATTCTTCTCCGTAAGAACCTACGCAAACAATGATCCTTAAATCAGTTGTGCCAACTGTTTCAAGTCTCAGGGGCTACTGATATACATAATTATTAGATTTTCTTACCCGTATATCCTTTACATACTGGTCCGTGGCTCAGGCAAGACCATTTTGAGCAGCTCGGATGTACGCGTCTCCTGAGTTGAAGGCATCGAACGCCTCTTGAGAGAAACAAGCGTCACAGAGTACGGCCCGACGACGCCTATGATTCATGGCACTCTCCACTTCGGAATTCGTAGCAGACAGCCTATCTTCATCCTCTGTAGGAGGAACATCCGGTGTTGGCCCCACGTTAGCATCTGCCTCTAAGTCCGGCTCTGGAGCCCGGCTGGTGGAGGCTTGGCCAGCAGGCTCTCTGGATATGGTCCGGCGAACATTTTTCCTGCCAGGAACCATGGATGTTATTATATTTTAAAAGACAACAACCACAGAGCGGGGTTATTTTTCATACCTCTGCGACGGCGTCTCAGTCCTGACCGCCTTCCTTGTAAGCCTACCCGGCTTCGGTGCCCCTTGTTGGTGAGTCACTGCGGGTTCGGCATGGCGCCCCGAGGGCCTTCCCTGTAAGACACCATATGTGTGCGGTAGGTGAAGTGCGAAAAAAGGATCCTTCTCAAAAATTGGGACTCCGGTTTTACTTACATGCGATGCAGGGAGCAGTCTAGGATAATCAGCTATGATGGCCACGAAGGCACCGTTGCAGCTTAACTGATAGAACGTCCTGTCGATGAGCTGCACAAATGTGTCCGTATCTTCTTCGAGTCCGGGGTCGAGGGCCCGGTCAGGGTCCTCTAGTTGTGGAGACGGGCTGTGGACCTCCCTCATAGCTTTTCGTAGTTCCTGCTATGAAATAGCAAGGTAAATACTTGTGACAAAGAATGCGGGAAGCTCTGGAGTGGAAAGTAGCAGCTCACCTAGTTTGGGGGGTTGAACATGGAGAATCCATCCTGTGGCTTAATGCGGATGAACTCCTCTTCCTCTCCTTTATATAAATCAGATAGTATTTTCGCTAGAGCAGCGATGGAGTCCGGTCCCTTACGACCGTAGCAGGTGGCATCGTCTTCTCCATTAAAGTGCCACGTGGGTTGTCCCCGATATTGAAGTGGCTCCACCCCCCCCCCCCCCCCCCCACACACACACACACATTATACATATTAACATAACCTCGATTATTGTCAATCCTGATTTGGCTAGCATTTTTATCCGGCCCATCAGGTAAAGGACCTCTCTGTTATCTTCCTCCTGGGGGCTCCGAGGGCGCCAACTGCAGCGTTTCTTCAAAGGGGCATTATTGAACTCAGGAAGGCCCATCCGAATAGGGTCCGGAAGGGGGACGCCCTCCATATAAAACCACTCCGAAGGCCAGTATTCGGATGTCTTCTTCGGAGTACCGAACAGGTATCTGGTCCCGGTGATGCGCCATATCTCGGCTCCGCCCACTTGGTATATTGACCCCTCTTGTGTACGGGGTACGAGGCAGAATAGCCTCTTCCATAACTCGAAATGAGCTTCGCAACCCTAAAACAGCTCGCAAAAGGCGACATAGCCAGCGATGTGTAATATGGAGGCGGGAGTAAAGTTATGCGGCTAGAGGCCGTAGAACTCCAAGAGCCCGCGGAGGAATGGATGGATTGGAAATCCAAGCCCCCTTAATAATTAAGGGACAAGTCATACCCGGTCCCCCATGGATGGGTTGGGAAAGCTCTCCGCTTGCTCCTCGCCGTTGTAAGTGGCAAGTCCGGCTCGAACGGGGACCATATATGCTGGAGGGAGAAACCCCTGGGTCTGTAACTCTACTAATTGGCTGTGGAGGATGGAACACTTCTTCCAATCGCTTGACTTAGGGCTATGTGAGCGAGAGGAGGAGCTGCGATGGCCGACCATGATGGGATGGACTTTTTCCGGGCGCGCTCCGATGGATACTCGCTGTGGGAGGATGGTGTGATCTGGATCTGAGGATCCCCGTCTCTTTAAATAGACGATTTACTCACATGGTTAGGGTGCCAAGTGTAAAAATGCCTTGACTTCTCGCATTCGCTCAACACGTGGAGGATAGCCATTATTAGGCGCAGAAGCCAAGGAGTGCAACATTCATGGGAAGCCGAACACTACTCGACAGGTATTCGGAATTTGGAGAAGAACCCGCCTTGCAATGCGGAAGACGATCTGCGCACCGGACTCATCGTCATTGAAGCCTGGTTCAGGGGCTACTGAGGGAGTCCTGGATTAGGGGGTCCTCGGACTGTCGGACTATATACTTTGGCCGGACTATTGGACTATGAAGATACAAGATTGAAGACTTCGTCCCGTGTCCGGGTGGGACTCTCCTTTGCGTGGAAGGCAAGCTTGGCAATTCGGATATGTAGATCTCCTCCCTTGTAACCGGCTCTGTGTAACCCTAGCCCCCTTCGGTGTCTATATAAACCGGAGGGTTTAGTCCGTAGGACGACAACAATCATAATCATAGGCTAGCTTCTAGGGTTTAGCCTCTACGATCTTGTGGTTGATCAACTCTTGTAATACTCATATCATCAAGATCAATCAAGTAGGAAGTAGGGTATTACCTCCATCGAGAGGGCCCGAACCTGGGTAAACATTGTGTCCCCCACCTCCTGTTACCATCCGCCTTAGATGCACAGTTCGAGACTCCCTACCCGAGATCCGCCGGTTTTGACACCGATAGCGAGACATAACCTCGTAGCCTCGTGTATGTGAAAGGAGGGATCGTTGGTTTACTTAGAGATAACTCTATTCCATATTATTGTGCAATAATTTTGTCTCTTATCTCTACCTCGATATCAGGGCTTGCCGTTATCCGTGACTCTGATGAACGGGATAAGGAAAAATAAAGTGCAGAGTTGAGAGGAAAGCTATGCCGAAAGCTGGTGACAGTAGGTTAGTACAGTAGCCGGAATCAAGCATCTGGGGGAGACTGCGGTGCAGTTATTAAAATTCATGCACCGGTCTATATATCCTTAATAACCGTAGTAACCTCACAAGTCAGATGTGACCGAGGTTGGACAATATATCCTTGATGTGGTGGTAGTCGATCATGGTGTTATTAGGGTGGAACTCCCACATAATGTGTTCACAAGATATATGTAATGGTGTTTAATAGTGCCATGTTGATCCATCTAATTTATATCCCAACTTGTGTACATAGCTGCAGGTGAAACCCTTGCTCTGGCTTATTCCTTTATATTTTACTATGTGTCGTTGGCTTGGGAAACCACCGGAATAGTTTGTGATAGGAATAACTTGCAGACATTTTTTCACCAAGCTTAATTCGCTTCTTGGATTTGAAGAACCCTAGGGCCTCTAGGGAAGAAGGCTATACCTACATCCGAAACCAGATTGAAGGTAATAATACAATTATATGGCATGTATTACTCATTGCACACAATTCACAAAAATGCATCATGTGCGATAACGGTCTCTATAACACATAGTTAGTGCGACTCGTGGGATGTTGCTGAAATGGTTAAGTGTGTGATGACAGACTTACACAAGCAGCTAGTCTGAGTGAATCATGTGGATGGTGTGCACATGGTTCACTGAAAGCAACCATGTGCGACGAGTTGCTTCATACTCATCGCACAAAATCCTCATAACTGAATTGTGTGCGATGTCGCTCACATGATTTACAAAAAATAAACGTGTTATGTACATGTTGTCATCCTACCGTACGTGGACCCATAAATATAATAATGTGCACGACCCATAAACCTAATCATGTGCCTGCCGCAGTTTCGTCTTTTCCCACCTTCGTCATGTGTTCCCTGTGGTACACCTACTAGGAAAAGGCCTTTTACTGGTGCACCTGTTTTGGCCATTAATGGTGCACTACAGGTGCGCCACTATCATCACGCCATTAGTAACTAATACTAATGGCGCACCCCTGGTGCGCCATTACTATACCAGACAGTAGTGGCGCACCAGGCAATGCGCCATTAGTAAGTCACATGGTGCGCCATTAGTATGCCTCCCAGGGGGCCATATTTACCTTGTGCTCTGGGTTACTAATCGCGCACTAACCGATAATGCGCCACTAGTATTTTTTATAGCAGTGTGCCACTAATGTGATGTATGGTGAGCCACTAGTATGAATATTAGGATTTTTTTTTTCTTTTCTGATATTTCGCAGGTTACAAAATATATTACTGGACAGAATATAGACAGCACCACACAGCAACAACAGATTTATCGAATACAATAGAAGATTAGTCTCTGAATACAATTCATCATATTACTCTCCAAATTCAAAAGACCAAACAAAGTTAGAACATTACAAGTCTCTAGACCGCGAGTAGCGAGTTTGTCTTCACATTACAAGTCGATATCGATCATCTAAACTACCATCACATAGAAGAGAGTTGCGGTCATCACGATGAGCATCATCGCGAGGAAACTAGTCTTCATCCGGTTCCTCTTCTGCTCCCTCCTCTCTCCCGCTAGATAGCGCACGTATCTAGCTTCCGCCTCCGCCCTAGTGGTGTACCCTTTGTAACTGTTACCGCTGAAACGGTGAACCTGTCTCCGACACTCCGCCCAGTCGTCGTAGACTCCGGGAACCTTACCCTTGTACACGACATACGACGGCATCTCTATGCACAAACCAAACAAAACGTTAGTAGCAATTCACAGACAATACATAAGCAATATATAAGTATGCAACAAAAGGATCGGAAGAGAAAAGCAAGACATTAATAGCACGATTCATGGTCCTACTAATAAATAGCATTGATTACATATAAGTTGAACGACTATCCAAACCAAAGAGACATACAAGTTCATTAAAGTTTAATTACAACATGAGCTAATCGATATTTCGGAACTACACATAGCATCACTACTTTCGACTCGACTCAGGGACCGGAGCATGGATGAAGCCATCGTCTATCGTGATGGTCATGAAATCACGGGCGTTGTCAGCCTGCATTTGTAGCGTTGTGTCTATATCACTGTTGGACGGTTGATATCTGAGGTAGAACTGCCCCGAGGTATGAAGGACATCTTGATGGATGATTTCCGCAAACTCCAACTGGATGCGAAAGAATTCTTGTCTGATGTCCACGTCCTGGATTGCCGACAAGCTTGTGGCCCAATCTTTGAGATTATTTGGTAGCAGAAGGTGATTATGGTCCCGTACAATCGCCTACATGTGACGGAGGGCGTAGTAGGCATCCTTCTGACCGTCAGGCGGCTGTTTGATGCAGGGGAACGTCATTTTGTGGGAGAACACGTGCTTGCCGTACCTATGAATTGTCCTGCTGAAGGTGCCTCCAGATCTGGCGTAGCCGGGGAGAACATCATCAAGAACTTTCTTGATATTTGTGTAGTCTTTCTTTGACTGATGGACCGAGTCGAAATACGTGGCCATGGAATATTTCGGGCTTAAGAGGATGAGTGTGCAATGTGTGTCACTGCACAAAACATGGAATGTTAGAAAAAAAAGAACAATCGAAATCTAAGAAATCATATGTTACGGGGCGGTGAGGGGATGACTTACTCGGGAAAGTAAGGCACGAGGAAGTTATCCTTATCTGGGTTTGCCAGAATGACGCCTTTGAGGTATGAACTCGCGACTTGCCGGTCCCCAGCGCTGCCCAAGATCTTGGCACGCATGTAGAAGGGGTCGAATATCACGATGTCCGGGGTCTTGTCTCTAATGATCCGCATCTCCATACTCAGCGAAAATAGCCGAACGAAGGTGTAGTGCAGCGGATGAAGGTTAAACATAGCGAAGATGTCATCAAACCACAGGACGATCATACCCCCAATGGCGCTATCCACAAAGCCCTTTCCCTCTGGCACCTTGGCCACGAAAACCGGTCATGCCACATCATTCTCTTGGAGACGCCGCTTCTCCAAAGAAAGAACACTGTCATGCAGACTCCGCATAGCACCGGTTGCAGCATTGATCAGATTAGTCGGTAGCATCGGCCTACCCGCCACATGCACCCTCCTCGAGATATCCTTAGGTGAAGGTCGCCCGTCCTGAGCATAGATCGTACTCGGTGCCGGCTGGCTCGCACCCTTGTTACTCTTTCTTTTCTGTCCCTTCTTCTTCTGCTATAATGGGATCGAGTTCTGCTCATAGACAGCCTTCTTGAGTGTGTTGGGGCTGATAATATTTCGCACCTCGGCTATCTGAGGCTCGGTGAAGGCGGCAGCTGGAGGCGTCTCCTGAGAACTGAACGCCAGATGATGCCTGTTGCAACTGGGTTTCTCCGCGGTACCAGCTAGATCGTCTTTTGCAGGGTTGGGTTCTTGAGAAGGAGGCCCCAAGAATTCGTCACTGTACCCATGTTCGTCGAAGTACTTATTGACGTTGGTAAATGTACCGTCGTTGTCATCGTCAGCGTCGTCCGGATCCTGTGCCATATGCATTTCCGGATCCTGTGCCATATCCATGTCCGGCATGTCCGGTAGCGTTGCGGGGGTCTTGCCATGGCTTGGCGCCGGGACGACTGGCGGTGTTGTCTGTGGGGTGGTGTCCCCCGCCCCCAAACGAATCTGGCTCTTCGACCAAAGCATGGGCCAACTTATGCAGGCAATGAGGGTCATCACATCATCTTCGTCGGCCCCATGGGGTCGATACAGAGGTAACATGTCATCGAAGCCCGGCAGCACCCGAACCAGTTGAACCTTATAAACGGTGGGTGGCATCTGATTACCGTGGAACACGCGGCTACCCGGTTGAATGATTCTGCCCTTGGCGACATCGACCAACTCATCGTTCACGAAGTGCAGGAGAGTGCACGGAACATCGGCGGCGCCCTGCGAAAACATGTAGGGCGTCAGGGATGCCCAGTCAAAGGCAAGGAGATGAAGTCATCAGCCGAGAGGCTTAATTAGTTACCGTGATGGCGTCGAGCTCGGCTAATGTCGAGGCACCGCCAACGGCGGGCGTGCAAGTGACAGAGGGGCCGCTTGCTGCCGAGGTGCCGGCCGGCGTATTCTTCCCACACCCAGGTGTATTAAGCTGCAACGCCAGCGCCGCCGGCGAGTTGCACGAGTTGCTGCCCGTGAAGCTGGGAATCGGGGGCGGCCCCCGTTGGCCGCCCGCAATCCACGCCTGCAGCCCAGAAATCAAGGTAGGCATAATGGCGTTGATCGTTGCTCCCAGTTGGTCTCGCACTTGCTCTTCGATGATCTCCGGAATCCGTGCCACTTGTGCCTTGAGTTGTTGAACCTCGCGCTCCTGGCTTTCCGAGCTGGTCTTTCTCTCCTTTCGCCCAGCGGTATAGTACTCCGACCATTTCGTGGAAAAGCCTTTGTCGGCCACACGACCAGCTGACGTCGGATTACTGAGCTTATCCTTATTTTTCATTACGTTCAATGCCCTATTTAAAGGGGTTTCGAAAGGGGAGCTCTGAGATGACCCCGCGCTACTCCTTTCAGTTTCCTGTGGAAGGAACGTGAACCATTTACAAATTTGGCTTCATTAATTAGAATGCAACCATATGGAGCTAATTACGCGGGGGTGTTTTCCTTACCAGAAAACGCTCAAGCGCCTTGGTCTTCAGATCCGTGGTAAGCTCCTTGGTTACTGGGTCAATCTTGTACCGGGCCCTGACATAGTTCCTGGTCTGCTTGTCATGGTATTTCTCGAAGAGAGGCGGTAGGCCTTGCTCGGCACGCTCCGCGTCCTCCTTGTCCCATATAGGTTCCGCCACTCTGTAACCGCCGGGACCGAGTTTGTGGACCCCTAAGTTCAAGTCCCGCATCTCTTTCCCTCACTGACTTGATTCCGCAGATGTGTTGCTCTCGCACTTGATCTTGAACTCCCGGTAGTCATCTTCGCTGATCGAAGGATTTTTCTCCTTGATCTTCTCATAACTATCACCTTTTTCAATCATGCTCTTCACCGAGGCTCTCCAAGTAGCCAGGGCCATGCTCATCTTCGTGAGGGCGGCACTGTTCACTTTATTCCCTGAGAGGCGTGTGTTTGCGAAGTCACCGGGGAACTTGTATCATTCGTGCAGCTTCGCGAAGAGGAGGTTGCGCAAATTCCCTCGGTCACGATGCCTTAGGTTCTCGGTGTTGATCAAGATGGTGCTCCGGAGAATGCACCTGAGCTGCCCCACGTACCCCTTGACTATTTCTGGGGGCGCCGTTGGATGCCCCTCGGAGGACAGTTCAGTAAATTCCTCCTTGACGGTGCCGAGCACGTTCCGGCGCTGGTCCTTCCGTTGCCTCTTCGGTTGGCTGCCATCTATGCGTGCGCTGCCATCATCACTGGTGGCATCCCTGGCGGCACCATCAGTGGTGTCATCCCCGACGCCACTAGGGGTTGTGTAGTCAGGATCGGTGTCGGGGGCAGCATCCTCACAGCGGCGAGGTTCTTCCTCCATCTCCTGGGACAGCTCCCAGAATGCCTTGCCCGAACCGCCGGCCTCATCGTTGTTGGCCATGTTTCGCTCTAAATAGGAAAAAAGTTTGGTCAAAAAGTTGGTTATTGTCAAGGAACAAGATCTCATCGAGGGAGTCATGGATTAGGGGGTGTCCGGATAGCCGGACTATACCGTCGGTCGGACTACTGGACTATGAAGATACAAGATTGAAGACTTCGTCCCGTGTCCGGAAGGGACTTTCCTTGGCGTGGAAGGCAAGCTTGGCGATACGGATATGTAGATCTCCTACCATTATAACCGACTCTGTGTAACCCTAGCCCTCTCCGGTGTCTATATAAACCGGAGGGTTTTTGTCCGTAGGACGAACAACAATCATACCGTAGGCTAGCTTCTAGGGTTTAGCCTCTCTGATCTCGTGGTAGATCTACTCTTGTACTACCCATATCATCAATATCAATCAAGCAGGACGTAGGGTTTTGCCTCCATCGAGAGGGCCCGAACCTGGGTAAAACATTGTGTCCCCTGCCTCCTGTTACCATCCGCCTAGACACATAGTTCGGGACCCCCTACCCGAGATCCACCGGTTTTGACACCAACATTGGTGCTTTCACTGAGAGTTCCTCTCTGTCGTCAATTTTAGGCCCGATGGCTTCTCCGATCATCAACAGCGATGCGATCCAGGGTGAGACTTTTCTCCCCGGACAGATCTTCGTATTCGGCAGCTTTGCACTGCGGGCCAATTCGCTTGGCCATCTGGAGCAGATTGAAAGCTACGCCCCTGGCCATCAGGTCAGATTTGGAAGTTTCAACTACACGGCCGACATCCGCGGAGACTTGATCTTCGATGGATCCGAGCCACGGCCGAGCGCGCCGCACTGTCACGATGGGCATGATCTAGCTCTGCCGCCGAACAGTGCCCTAGAGGCCGCACCTGTGTCCGCTCCGACCCCTAGCTCGGAGCCGATCACACCAATCGAGGATGGGTGGTTAGACACCGCCTCGGGGGCTGCAATCTCTGCGGCGATCAAGCCAAACACCAGCCTTGTCCTCTGCAAAGCCCGTGACTCCAAGGTGCCGGACTCCTCTCCGGACTCCGAGCCCTCCGCGCCCCTACCGATCGAATCCGATTGGGCGTCGATCATGGAGTTCACCGTCGCAGACATCTTTCAGCACTCGCCCTTCGGCGACTTTCTGAATTCACTCAGGTCTCTCTCTTTGTCAGGAGAGCCCTGGCCGGACTATGACCGGCAGGATTGGGATGTGGACGACAAAGAAATTCGATGCCCACCCACCACCCACTTTGTAGCCACTGTCGATAATTTAAACGACGTTCTCGACTTCGACTCCGAAGACATCGACGGTATGGATGACGATGTAGGAGATGAACATGAACCAATGTCTATAAGGCACTGGACAGCCACCTCATCTCATGATGTATACATGGTGGACACACCCAAAGGAAGCGACGAAGAGGAACACAGGGATGCAACGAGGGATCGTTCACTCGAAAAGCAATCAAAGCGGTCACGTAACCGCTGCTCCAAGCCCCGCCTCGACAGAGATAGCAGCCATACAGACCCAGCCATAGAGCAGGACGAGCCGGCGGACGACGAACATGCCTTCGAGCAAACGTCCGAACAGGGCAACTTGGATAAACAAACCGAACACCCCGTCCCCGGCGAAAACAATAGTCCAGACGACCTTACACCGGATAAACTCATGGAGCAGAAGAACCTCCACAAAAGGCTCGTCGCCACTGCGCATAGCCTGAAAAAGCAGAAGCAAAAGCTCAAAACTGCGGAAGATGCACTCAGAATCAGATGGAGCTAAGTACGCAACACCGCAGACAAATATGGCGGCAGTCGCCGCACAAAAAGCTATCCAAAGCGAAAGCTACTGCCTGAATTTGACGAGGAGGCCTTAGAGCCCCCGCAGTCAAAAAATAGGAAAGCCACCCGGTCGGATAGACGACCGCATGGCCAGCATGGAGCGGCAAGCGGCGCCGCACACAAGCCGGCACGCGATCCACCAAAGGATCCGCATCAAAAAGATGGCCTATCCAGATCTATCTACGGGCCAAGAAAGCAAGCTCTAGTAAGCAATGCAACACAACAAATATCCGAACATCACGGCACACGCAAATATAGGGGTGTCGCACACCCCCTATGTTTCACCGATGAGGTGCTGGACCATGAATTTCCAGCGGGATTCAAGCCCGTAAACATAGAGGCGTACGACGGAACAAAAGACCCTGGGGTCTGGATCAAGGATTATATCCTCCACATACACATGGCCAGAGGAGATGACCTCCACGCCATAAAATACTTACCCCTCAAGCTTAAAGGGCCAGCCCGGCATTGGCTTAAAAGCCTTCCCGAAAACACCATTGGAACTTGGGAAGAGCTTGAGGATGCTTTTCGGGCAAATTTTTAAGGGACCTATGTCCGCCCTCCGGATGCAGACGATCTCAGTCACATAACTCAACAGCCTGGAGAGTCAGCCCGGAAATTCTGGAACAGATTTCTTACTAAAAAGAATCAGATAGTTGACTGTCCGGACGCCGAAGCCCTAGAAGCTTTTAAGCATAACGTTCGAGACGAATGGCTCGCCAGACACCTCGGCCAAGAAAAGCCAAGAACAATGGCCGCATTAACAAGCCTCATGACCCGCTTTTGCGTAGGAGAGGACAGCTGGTTGGCAAGATGTAGCACCAGCGACCCAAGTACATCTGAAGTTAGGGATGGAAACAGAAAGCCCCGACGCAGAAAGGACCAGCGCCGGAATAAGGGAAACAGCACAAAGAGCACGGTGGTCAACGCCAGATTCAAAGGCTCGCGGCAGAATTAGAGAAAGCCGCCCCTCAAGGATAACAGGGACGAGCTATCCAACTTAAACAAAATCTTGGACAAGATATGTCAAATACATAGTACTCCCGGGAAGCCTGCGAACCATACCCACATAGATTGTTGGGTTTTCAAGCAAGCCGGCAAACTCAACGCCGAACACAAGGGGCTCGACACACCAGGTGAGGACGACGACAAACCCCACAAGCAGAGCACCAGGAAACAAAAGGATTTCCCACAAGAAGTCAAAATAGTAAACTTACTTCACATGACGAACAGAATGGCACCACCAGAGATACGCGCCATACGGCCTATCCCAAAGGAGTCTCGCCAATGGTTGTTAAAATCGATCACCTTCGACCATCAGGATTACTCTAGAAGTATCCGGGACGCAGGCTGGACTGCCTTGGTATTAGATCCAATAATCGGCGGACTCCACTTTACAAATGTCCTGATGGACGGCGGCAGTGGTCTAAACCAGTTATACCAGGACACAATCCGCAACATGGGGATAGACCCAAAAAAAATTCGCCATAGCAAAACCTCCTTTCAAGGGGTAACGCCAGGCCCGGATGCCCGCTGCATGGGTTCTCTCCAGCTAGAAGTTATGTTCAGCTCCCTCGATAACTTCCGTCGTGAATAGCTAACTTTCTACATTGCCCCATTCTCAAATAGCTATCAAGCACTGCTGGGACGCGAAGCTTCTGCCCGCTTTAACGCAATACCGCATTATGCATCTCTTACGCTTAAGATGCCCGGTCCACGAGGCATCATCTCATTAAAGGGACAACATTGAGTGTTCCTCTCGCGCGGAAGACAGTGCGGCGGCCTTGACAGCCCCAAAATAAAGCGGATTCACCAGCCAAAGCACCTAAACAGGTCGTCAAGACCACGGACACAGCTAGACGAGTCCGGCATAAACATACAATTGATAAAGGCTTAATAGCCGTATACCCCTGTACTAGGGGCTCCGCGCATATAAAACAAGAGACAATAAAGCTCAGTTTTACCTATTTCGATTTATACTTTGTTTATTTAGTATCACTCATGTTCGGCACGATCTTTCTTCAACTAAGTTCCTCTCTTTTACAGATGAACACCGTGCTACGCCCGTCCAGGATACGGCACAATGGAGACACAGGCGCAGACGTGCAGCAGGGACCCGTTCCAAGGATTCTTTTCATATTAAGACCCTGCGTAAACCTTTTTTACTGTCTCTTGTTGATACACATCCCCTGGTTTCTTGGTATAACCGAGGAGGAGGCTGGCGTTTTGGCATGTGGCCACGTCAGAGTTTTGCACGTACCTGGACACTAGGGGCTTATTACTAAGGGCGTTATTCCCGCCCGCCCTCATGAAAACCGAATACCTTAGGGAGTGCTCGGCGTTGCGAGTTTGGCCTTATATGCATCAGCTCCGAATCATGTCTTTGGTCAAATGTTGGGTTTGCCCGGCTCCTGTGTTTTGCTGCCTTACGTTCCGCTCTATCGGCTAAGGCGGCACCAGGAGAACTACTGCGATTGTGCCCCGGTTCGGCCAGGTGAGCACCTCAGTAGAGAAAGTCGAAAACTGACTGTCATGATATAGCGTGAGACTGGTCAACCACTCGATGACTTACCGGAATCTTTAGGATTCCTCCGCATTAACGAAGGGCCGTTTCCCAGCCAAGCACATACGCACCCCGAGTTTGGGCGAGCGCAGGCGCCACCAGGGGCTATATAAGTAGCCTCACTGTCAAACTCCTATGGCTAAGTGAAAGTGATAAAGCATCATAGTCCGACTGCCTAGTTCGTTGCGCTATCACCTCCTTTGTAGGACCAAGATGTTGGATCAAGTGTGAAAATGCGCCTTCTGCGAACACCCCCGCATTATGTGCGTGGGGGATGAAGCCGACGACTGCCATCTTTCAGATTATATATACGTATATGTTAAACGACCGCACAGGAGGTATTATAATACTTGCAGGCACAAGTATAAAAGGCTTCTACAATTTATCAAAATATTGTTCTACAATAATATATGCTATTCGAATATAGTATCCTTCGAGCACTGCGTCTCTATTAAACGAGCGCCTTGCAGAACTTCCTTAAGATAGTGCTCGGCAGGTACTCGGCTTCCATCCGAGTCTGGGGATGCAACAGCGGTGGCCTCCATTTCTGCCCAGTTTGTCTTGACACGGGCAAGAGCCATCCGCGCACCCTCTATGCACGCTGACCTCTTCATCGCATCGATATGCGGCGCCGCACCAAGGAACTGCTGCACCAAGTTGAAATAACTTTTCGGCTCTGGCCTCTCTGGCCACAGATGACTCATGACATACTTCATGGCGAGTCCGGACAACCTATTTAGCTCGGCCCATTCGGCCAAACGATCGGCTAATGATAGTGGACGCTCTGGATTGTGGAACTGCGACCAGAAGAGCTATCCCACTTCGCGATCTTCTTGATCTCGGAAGTGTTCGGCCGCATCTGCGGCACTCGCTGCTAAATCCAGACAGGTGTCCGCCGTACTCCACATCTGGTCTAACGGAGCATGTTTAGGATCACAGAACTTCCTCTGCAACATAAAGGGCTTTCCAGCCGCGATCTCTCCGGCCTGACGCAGCTCCTCCTTCATAGCTCTCATCGCAGAGCGAGCATCCTTGGCATCGGCAACGGCCTTCTTTAGGTCCGTCTATTCCGCCCGATCTTCTTTTTCAAGAAGCTTGCAACGGTAAGCAGCGTTCTTCAGCTTCACGGCCATCTCGATCATTTCCTTCTTGCTTCGACGGTGAGCAGCCTGTTCGGCTTTCGGCTCTTCAATTGCCTTTCCGGCAGCCGCATCACTTTTCCTGGCTTGCTCCTTGGCTCGGGCAAGTTCCGCCCGAAGATTCTCCATGGCAGCAGCACCATCTGCATCAAGCGCACACATTGTAAGATACTGGCATAAAGCTCCTCTTACCAGGTGCCGCCGGAGGAATTACATACCTTGTGTCTCGTCAAGCTGCTTGTTGACAAGCGCGATGTTGGCATCTGCCACGTCAAGTTGCCGCTTTAGCTCGGCAAATTCATCAGTCTGGCTGGCCACTGGACACTTCGCCACCTATGTATGAAGGCGACATATTAGACCTGGGATTATGATCCTCTGCGCACCATCACTATTGACAACACACACAGTCTCAGGGGCTACTATCTACACAGGGCGCATCTTATTTATGCGCAACTGTCCAAAAAGGGTACATTATTTCGCGTACCTCAAAACCTGTCAGTAAACTCCTGACGGCCTCGTGCAATCCGCTCTCCGCGGATGAAATCCTCTCAATCACCGTACCCATCAATGCACGGTGCTCCTCTAAGATAGATGCTCGCCCTAGCAGATCCTTCAGCTCCTCCGACCGCGCACCAGACGGTGTCGGACTCGTCTGATGGCCCTTTTCGAAGGCCAGACGCGGAGGGCTTTGGGGGGCCATATGACTACCTTTCGGCCCTGCCGGATTTGGAGAAACCCTCCACGACGATACCTCAGGGTCGCCCGCCTCACAAGGCGGTACGGCAGGGGGAGGTGTTCCACTCTCCATCATCTCCGGAAGAAGATCCCCCGAAGACGAGCTCTGCTGAGAAGGGCTAAGGTCCGAGCTACAAGGTAAATTTTCGATTACTTTTCTCAGATATAAAGCAAGGATTTCTCTCATTTCTTAAAAAGAAAACTCCTCTCTACTTACGGCTCGGTGGAGGGCTGATCCCCTTGAGGGCATAATTCGGCCGAAGCGTCCCCCAGCACAGGACCCTCTGGCGAAGATTTCTTCCCCCGCTTTGAGGCCATGGTCTCTGGGTCTTCAGAGGCGGTCCTCTTCTTCCCCTGAGGAGAGGAATTTCCGATTCCTCCCTTCCAAACAGTCTCCTTCGAGGAGGCCGTAGCTTCCTTGTCCCCTCCCTCGCTTTCCTCCGAAGGCACAACCTCCAACATCCTGACTAGCACAGGACCTGGCGTGGTCTCGGGGAGGGGGGCCGGACACCTTATTAGCTTTGCTTTCGCTATCCACTCCTGTTTAAAGGACAGCTCTTTTAAGGGAAATTTTATGATAAATATGCGGATTGCGAGTCCGGGCACAGGGCTACTTACTTGAGTATCCGGGCGGTTGCAGCTCAAACCTGCGTCCTCGGTCAAGTCCGGACACATCGCTTGTGATCCGAAGAACAATTTGTACATCTCCACGGGCGTCGCACCCATAAAATGTTGGAGAGCTCGTGGTCCCTCCGGATTGAACTCCCACAGGCGGAGGGGGCGACGTTTGCAGGGCAGAGCTCGGCGAATCAGCATAACCTGTGTCGCCACGACCAGACAGATATCTCTTTCTAGGAGATCTCGAATGCGGCCCTGCAACAAGGGCACGTCCTTGGACGGCCCCCAGTCCAGTCCTTTATTAACCCATGACGCTAGCTGTGGTGGGGGACCCGGGCGAAAGGCAGGTGGCGCCACCCACTTGGGGCCCCTGGGAGCGGTAATATAAAACCACTCTCGTTGCCATAAGCTGGACACCTCTTGGAAAGAGCCCTCGGGCCATGGAGCACCAGCATTCTTGCTTATAAAAGCACCTTCGCACTCCACGTGCCGTCCCTCGATCATCTTCGGCTCTACTTTGAAGGTCTTGAGCCATAGTCCGAAGTGAGGAGTAATACGGAGGAAGGCTTCACACACGATGATGAATGAGGAAATATGGAGGATGGACTCCGGGGCTAAGTCGTGAAATTCCATCCAATAATAATACATGAGCCCCCTCACGAAGGGATCCGTCGGGAAGCCTAGCCCCCGAAGGAAGTGAGACATGAACACCACACTCTCACCAGGCTTGGGAGTGGGAATGACCTGCCCTTGAGCAGGCAGCCTATGCCAGATTTCGCCGGTCAAGAACCTGGCCTCTCTCAACTTCAGCACGTCCTCCTCCGTGACGGAGGAGGGCATCCATCGGCCTCGAAGGTCAGAACCGGACATTGTCGAAGATCCGAAGCGCCTGAAATCTAGAGCCTTGGGTGTTGGAACTCGAGGCGAAGGGCGAACTCGTTTGAGATTGAAAGAAAGGAGTAAGGCCTTGGTCTCTTTATAAGAGGTTGAATACCAAGGGCCCTCCCCATGACCGTTTGGGACTCGCCTTTGATCGAGAAAACATACCAACAGGTACGGTTGGGTTACCCACGCCCGTATTGATGAGAATCCCAGAATAAGGGGACACGATCTCTGCTTTGACAAGACGTGCCAAGGAAACCGCCTCGCTAAACGCGCTGAGGTGGGATAGTAAAACAATTCGAATAAAGACTTGGCCGTGGTGTGATGTTAAGCTACGGAATACGTCAGCAGATTAGATTTGTGTAAATATTATTCTCTCTATGGCAATATGTGGAAACTTATTTTGCAGAGCCGGACACTATCTTTGTGTTCAAAATCTTCTCTGAAGTACTTGGAGGAGGAACCCGCCTTGCAATGCCGAAGACAATCTGCGCGCCGGACTCGTCATCATTGAAGCCTGGTTCAGGGGCTACTGAGGGAGTCCTGGATTAGGGGGTGTCCGGATAGCCGGACTATACCGTCGGTCGGACTCCTGGACTATGAAGATACAAGATTGAAGACTTCGTCCCGTGTCCGGAAGGGACTTTCCTTGGCGTGGAAGGCAAGCTTGGCGATACGGATATGTAGATCTCCTACCATTATAACCGACTCTGTGTAACCCTAGCCCTCTCCGGTGTCTATATAAACCGGAGGGTTTTTGTCCGTAGGACGAACAACAATCATACCATAGGCTAGCTTCTAGGGTTTAGCCTCTCTGATCTCGTGGTAGATCTACTCTTGTACTACCCATATCATCAATATCAATCAAGCAGGACGTAGGGTTTTGCCTCCATCAAGAGGGCCCGAACCTGGGTAAAACATTGTGTCCCCTGCCTCCTGTTACCATCTGCCTAGACGCACAGTTTGGGACCCCCTACCCGAGATCCGCCGGTTTTGACACCGACACTCATCATTTAGGGTTTGTGAGGAATTATCATGGTCTCATCATTTAGGGTTTCTCGACACCGAGGCATCCTAAAAGCTAAGCTTTTATCATTTAGGATTTGTCGACGTCGAGGCACCCTAAAAGCCTAAGCTTTCATCGTTTAGGTTTTTATCGACACCGAGGCACCCTAAAATCCAAGGTTTTATCATTTCGGGTTTGTCAACACTGAGGCACCCTAAATGCTAAGTTAAGTTTTCATCATTTAGGGTTTATCGATGCCGAGGCACCCTAAAAGCTAAGGTTTTATCATTTAGGGTTTGTCGATGCCGAGGCACCCTAAAAGCCAAGGTTATATCATTTAGGGTTTGTCGAGGCACCCTAAAACATTTCTTTCTTTAAGCATGCTACATCCATCTCAAGTATTTATGGTCAAGGGTTAGCAGGGCCATCCAAATAGAATAGGTGGTATGGGCTTTTTTAGTAGGTCATCCTACCAGATTAGGGTTTATCGATGACGAGCAACTGACATTAGTAATAACTATGAGTTGATCCTACTTAATTAAGTACTAAGATACCCCGGCCCATGCATTAGTCACAAGTACCCCATATGTCCTATTTTCAGCAAAGGTCATGCTGAAATTGAAAATTTCAGCATGACCTTTGCTGAAAATAGGACATATGGAGTACCCAAATTTGCCGGAACGGAAGTTAATCGACATTCCGGCAAACTCAAGGGCCTCTCGGGGTACCTGCAAAATCATCACGACACGATGGTCGGAGACAAAACCCAGCAAACTCAAGGGCCTCTCGGGGCACCTGCTATTACATTGGTTGAATAATAAGGATATACACGTTACCGACACAAACATTGTTCCTGGCTTATACAAACTCCAAATCACCATAGTAACACCTACAACTACTACATTTTCTTAACTTGCCAATAAAATTCATTACCCAACTACAGATCTCATGCACAAAATTCAAATTCCATGCTAATACAAAATGTGCAATTCATCAACCCCATGCGTATTTCGCGAGCAAGCTATGTATGAATAGGGGATCAACCGTCTCATTGTAACCACAAAACATATACTTCTTGCTTTAGGTATTTAAAAATTGATGATTTGTTCTAACTACATGCCTGTACCACTTCTACACATTGCGTAGCTGCACATTCAGAACAAAAAAAACACAAAAATTGCAACAAAATGTCACCTACAGGCAAAATTTCCTATTTAAGACATGTCAGAAGTACCTAGCATCCAAAGTGACATGTATTCATCCAAGTGTTACACTAACAAATAGCAGCAGAGATTTTATTTTTTAGACCATTAACACTACACAAGATTACACTAACAAATTAGTCAAGTTCCCTCCATACTGAACCACCATTGCTCCAAAATGAAAACATGGATACATCAGTCATAGAAAATGAGCGTTTGCTGCTTCATACCAAGCCCGAGGATGCAGATCTGCTCGCTGGAGAGGAGGGCCGAGGGTTTGCTGCTTCAGGGGCGTGTGGAGGGGGCAGACCCGCGGCTTGGTGCTCGGTGACGCTTGCGGGGAGGCCTGCTCGAGGAGGAAACACGCGAGGATGGTGGTTGCCGGTGGAGTGGCTCGGCGACGATGGTGGTGCTCCCTGTCAAACGGGTGCTCGACGGCGCTGCTCTGGAGTGGGGCGATGACGGTGGTGGCCAGGGGTAGTGGAGTGGTTGTTGGGGCGGCAGAGGATGGTGGAGGGGCTACCGTGATGGGGGGCTACGACGTCGTTGATTTGGTTGGAGGGCGGCCATCGGCAGTGGGATGGTTGCGGGTCGGCGGCGGGATGGTTGGGGGCCGCGGCGGCTTTCTGTCTGGTGGAGGGTGGATGGGGTGTCGACTTGTGGGCAGCGGAGGAGCTGCAGTGGTGGGGGGCTATGCCGGCAGTGGTCTAAAGTGGCTATGGGCACTGGGCGGCGGAGGAGCTGCAGTGGGCGGCGACGGCGGTCTGGATAGGGGAGAGATAGCAATGGGGATCGGGGATTGGGTATTTTAGTCGGGGGATGGATAGCAATGGTGCACCACCTAGCGGTGCGCCATAAGTAACTTTTTTTGGATAGCAATGGCGCACCACCCAGCGGTGCGTCATAAGTAACTTTTTTTGATAGCAATGGCGCACCACCCAGCGGTGCGCCATAAGTAACTTTTTTTGGATAGCAATGGCGCACCACCCAGCGGTGCGCCATTAGTAAATTTTATTATTTTTATTTTTATTTTTATTATTTTTTATTTTTTGTTGCATCTAATATTTTTTTAGAAAATGAATATGAATATGAAACAGTAATAATTTTTTATAAAAACAGTAATAATTTTTTTAAAAATATCATCAAATTTGTTATTTGAAAATATTTATGAATATGAAAAAATATCATCAAATTTATTATTTGAAAATATCATCAAATTTGTTTTTTTGGATTTTTAGTTGCATTCATTTGTGAATTGGTAAAACATTTATGAATATGAAAAAATATCATCAAATTTGAAAAAATATTCATGAATTCAAAACGTGCCAATGAAATATTTATGAACATGAAAAAATATCATCAAATTTGAAAAAAAATATTCATGAATTCAAAACGTGCCCATGAAAAAATATTAACAAATTCAATACTTTTTGTGAGTTAGAAATTCAATACCAGAATAAACACATAAATAAATATTCATGAGGACTAGAACAGAAGAAATATCATTTCAAAATGTCGAAATACAATCGAGAAATGAAGACTACGATTTAAGCTATCTTTTCACAATATTCTTGCCCTTCTTTTTCGCAAATGGATTTCTTCTGTTGAACGGACGTCCTTTAGGTAGGGTGGTCCTACTTCTTCTTGTGGTGTATGACACTTTATCGTCGTCGTCATGTTCCATCTTCGGGTCGTCGTACTTGTCGAAGTCTTGCTCATTGGCGACTCCATCCATTCCGATGATCTTCCTTTTGCCTCTCCTCACGACAACACGACTGGGCTTTGACGGGTCGGTAATGAAGAAGCATTGGTCCACTTGGGAAGCCAGTACCCATGGCTCATTTTTCGCGGTGACGTTTGCGTCCGCGGTCTTGGATTTGGCTTCAGGTATAACCATGGTGGTGAAATACCGGTCTTATTTTATGACGCTCTTGGCCCATCTAACATGGAACATCGGGACCTTCTCTCCAGCGTAGCTCAGCTCCCAGATCTCCTCGATCCTTCCGTAGTATCTGTCCTTGTCGTTACTGGTGTAGGATTCCATCATTACCCAGGAGTTCTGATAACCATCGCTCTTCATGTCCTTGTCCTCTGTGTAGAATGTGTAGCCGTTGATATCGTACGCCTCATAGGTCATCAGGTTGTGCTCGGCGCCCTGTGACAAGGCGAATATGAGTTTTTTTTTCCGCGAAAGAATCCTCATGTAAAGGGTACGACAGAAGCTTCTCCTTGAACCAACGAGTGAAACATGAGTTGTGCTCTTTGATTATATCTTCGTCCATCCTCTGTTGGCCTCGGTCATTGTACGTCTTCTCGATAAAGGTTTTGTGCTCTACCACCCAAGGATCGACCACGTCTATGTGTTGTAGCACGACTAGGTTTGCTCTTTCAAAGTCGGCGAGTCGACCCTCGAAGTCGACATGCATTTTGCGGCGACCATCATGGTGACCCCATCCAGCGAGCCTGCCGAGGTGCCTGTTGACGGGTAGACCAACGGGGTTCTCGATGCCTAGATAATTCATGCAGTAGGAGATGCACTCTTCGGTCAGAAAGCCCCTGGCTATGCTTCCCTCTGGACGTGACATGTTGCGAACGTATCCTTTGATGGCACTATTCATCCTTTCGAATGGCATCATGCTGTGCAGGAACGTCGGCCCGGGTTGGATGATATCCTCCACGATATGGACCAGCAGATGCACCATAACATCGAAGAATGCGGGCAGGAAGTACATCTCAAGCTCGCATAGTATCACCACGATCTCTTCATGTAGCCTTCTGAGTTGCCTCACGCCAACCGACTTCTGAGAGATGACGTCGAAAAAGTTGCATAGGCCAAATAGCGTTTCACGGACGTGCGCGTCCATGATCCCACGGATTGCAACTGGAAGTATCTGCGTCATCAGCACGTGACAGTCATGAGACTTCATCCCGCTGAACTTCTGCTTCGCTGAGTCTAGGTATCTGCTTATCTTCCCCGCGTAACCGTAAGGAAGTTTTACTCCTACGAGGCAGGTGAAAAACTGCTCGATCTCCTCCTGACTTAGAGTGAAGCACGCGGGAGGGTAGTCATTTCCAGTCTTCTTGGCCTTTTTGCCTTTGCGACGACTTTCCGTGTCCTGCTTCGCCTCATCATCATTAGCGTGAAGCTCCTCCCTGATGCCCATTGATTTCAAGTCTGCCCTTGCTTTCGGCCCATCTTTGGTCCTCTCTACCATGTTGAGCAGGGTACCAACAGACTCTCGCACACGTTCTTCGTGATATGCATGAAATCAAGGCTGTGAGGCACACGGTGGATCTTCCAGTACGGCAAGTCCCAGAAAATAGACCTTGTTCTCCATACCTTCAGCAGCGGCTCTGGCGCCTTTCGCTTCTTTCCCGGCTCTGGCGCCTTTTGCTTCTTTCCTGGCAGTGGGCAATCTTTCCAATTTTTCAACAGCTCGTCTATTTCCTCGCCGCTCCTCATACGCGGGCTTCGGGGTTCGGCTTCACCATCGAACAGATCCTTGCATTTTCTCCATGGGTCATCGTTGCGAAGCCACCTTCGATGTCCCATGAACACGGTTTTTGAAGACCCGGGATCTCTATCTAGCTGGCGATATATTGTGTCATCCATGCACCTGACGCATCCAGAAAATCCGTGGACCACCTGCCCCGCGAGATATCCGTAACCGAGATAGTCGTGCACCGTCGTGAGCAGTGCGGCTCTCATAGGGAAATATTCTTTCTCTGCAGCGTCCCACGTATTGGCTGGCGTTTTCCACAGTGTGTCTAGCTCCTATTTCAGCAGCCCCAGATACATATTGATGTCGTTCCCTGGTTGTTCCGGCCCTTCAATTAGCATACTCATGTGAATGTACTTCCTCTTCATGCACAACCAGGGGGAAGGTTGTACATCCACACAAACACAGGCCAGGTGCTATGTGTGCTTCTCTGGCTGCCAAACGGATTGACTCCATCGGTGCTCGCGCCCAGCACGATGTTCCTTGGATCGGCCCAAAATTCTGGGTGTCCGAAGTTCAACGCTTGCCACTAGCTCGCATCCTTAGGGTGACTCAGCATCTTGTCTTTTTTATTTATCTCCGGATCATTTCCGTCATCTTCTCGCTTCTTCTCCTCCCTATTCGTGTGCCAACGTAGGAGCTTTGCTAGCTTAGGGTCCACGAAATACCGCTGCAGACGAGGAGTGATCGGAAAGTACCACACCACTTTTCGAGAAGCTTTCTTCCTCTTCTTGTATCGAGTGACACCACACACCGGACATATGGTAGACTCCGCGTGCTCGTCCCGATAAATGATGCAGTTGTTCATGCACACATGGTATTTCACGTGCGGTAAATCCAGAGGACACGCGATTTTCTTCGCCTCCTCGAAACTGGTCAGGCACTTGTTCCCCTTGGGAAGACGTTCGTGCCAGAATGACATCTTCTTGTTGAAGCATGCGTCGGTCATTTTGTGTTTTACCTTTATCTCCAGAGCCATGAGCGTTACTTTCAGGCGGGTATCCTCGGGCCTGCATCCTTCATACAATGGAGTAACCGCGTCTATCTCCAGTTGATCCAGCTTGGCTTTCTCTCGGGCGGCAGCTCTTGCATTATCCGTCTGCTTGAGAAGCAGCTCTTGAATATGAGGGTCCTGCACCCAGCCCATCGATGGTCCATCGTCGTCTGCTCCGGCATCTTCATCTTCATGATCATGCCCTTCGTCTTGATCTTCCTCATCATCATGTCCGGCATCTTCTACATGATGACTGTGTACAGCATCACCGTCATGATCATGTCCTCGAGATTCTTCGTCTTCTCGCCCGCCCTCGCCGCGGTGGTTGTCTTGCTACCCTTCCTCATTTCTTTCCCGCCCCCATGGACGACTTCATAGTCATCTTCATCATCTTGCCACTGATAGCCATCCATGAAACCACGCAAGAGCAGGTGGTCCGCACCTGTCCGGAATCCGGGTCCGCAATAAGGCTCTTCACCTTGCATCTTCGACACGGACATCTTATCTCTGTCTCGTTCTTTTGAAGCATCTCGGCCTTCGCGGAGCTCAAAAACCAATTCACGATGCCTTCGGTCATAGTGCGGACCATGGTCGCCTGCGAGGTAGAGCAAAACGATATTTTAGAACCAAGAAAAATTTTGGCATGACTTTGCCTAAAAATAGGACAAAAAAGAAGGCATAGTGCCAAATTCTCGCCAAAACGGAAATGAATCAACATTCCGGCAAAATATTGGCAACTAACGCATTTCAAATACCGGTACCTGCAAACACAAACATATATGCAACACCACAAACATACGTAGATCTAGCTAGGCCATAAAACATGTATGTGCACGTTGTTGGAGGGAGAAAAAAGTAGATCTACAACATAAAGAAAGCTTTCCCCTTACTTATTTATCAAAAAAGGTAATTTGACCACTTAATTTGGGTGAATCTATGGTGCAAATGAGGTGAGGAGAAGGAGGCAGCCGAGACAAGCTTGGAGGAGGAGGTGGAGAGAATGAAGTAGGGAAAGTGAGTGTGGTAGGTGGCTGTCCAAAATATCTAGCTGGTCTCAGGTTATTAATGGAACATCACCTAAAAATGCGCCATTAGTAACCCTGGTTACTAATGGTGCACCAGTTAGGGGTGCGCCATTACTAGTTTTGCAAAAAAACTAATATAATTGTTAGTAGTGGCGCACCGTGGTTGTGGTGCGCCATTAATAGTTTGAACTAGTAATGGCGCAATTCACAAAGGTGCGACATTACTAGTTTTGAAAAAAAGTAAAAAAAAAATTGATAGTACTGGCGCACGGAGCGCGTGGTGCGCCATTACTAGTTAAAACTAGTAATGGCGCACTGTGCCCTAGTGCGCCATTAATAGTTTTGGAAAAATAAAAGAATATAAAATTTTCTAGTAATGACGCACCGTGTGTCTGGTGTACCATTAGTAATGAGGACACTAATGGCACACCTTTATTTGGTGCGTCATTGCTATATAGCAGTGGCGCACCACATACATGGTGCGCTATTAATGTCCATATTAGCTATAGCCCTTTTTCTAGTAGTGCTCCTTACCTCCACGTACATGCGTTGATGAGCCGACAAGGTGTTGACGTCCGCTTTCCTGCACACCTCGCTACGGCTTTCCGCACCTTCAATCTTCTAAAAGCCTCTCTGTCCATCTTGATCTTGTAAAAAAATCAATAGTCCTCGACACCCTAGACAAACCTAATGGGTCCGTCGGCACCAAAAAAAAACCTAATGGGTCTGTCGGCACCCCTCACAGGAGGGGGAGGGGCATTGGGGTGCACCAGGTTAGTTCTAGTTGGGAGCATAGATTTTGTCCAAAAAAGTTCATTCAAACGTATCACATGAGATATAATTTCGAAGATATTGATGCAAGAAACAAAATGGCGAAAAAGCTTCATAATTTAGATGCAAGTCACGAGGCTTCTATCCAAAGATATCGCTATCGCTATGCTTATATCTCCCTTCCCTCCCCGAGGAAAGGTTAGAGCTATTCGCTATGATCTAGATTACCTTTTTTTGCTTTCTCGTACCTGCGTGTATATCAATGAAATGGGGTTGAAAAAAGAGAAGCTTCTAGAAAATATTTTAATTTAAAAAAATGAATCTAGAAATAAAAGTACAAACCACCATGTGGAGAGAAAATATCACAAAAACTCCCACACCATCCCGAAGGGATGGAAAATGTTATGTTGTGATCCAAATTCAAGTATAAAGATGGAGGCTAACTTCTGACGAGCGAGTGGAGCAAGGCTCGTCGCCAGTAGGCTTGGCCCGAAGCGGTACACGTAGGTCGCCGGTAGGCTTGGCCTGAAGCAGTACAATATTGATGTAGGTTGCATATGTTATATAACCTTCGTAAGCTGCCGCATAGGATAAGTTGATCAGTTGTAAATCCTGACGTTTGTAACCTCTCCTCGATTGCCCGTGGTTTTCCCCCTTGCGAGTTAGAGGGTTTTTTTCGTAGTTTCTATGTTGATTTCCTTCTTTATCGTTTGATTTGCCTGTCTATCTCGAACAGGAAGTAACTTTTGCATTTTGCCGGAAGAGATGGAAAGTAAAATGGGTATCCTTAAGACATGGGTGTCAGTTGTCCTCGGAGAGATGAAAAACTTTTGCACTGGGTATCAAGGCATGTACAATGTTGATATTTTAACAATACTGGATAATTGCTAATTTGGAAGAGAAAAAAGTGAAAAAAATAAATTGACTACTTTAAATAAGAGATATCTTTTGGTGACATGATAAAACAATTCTACTTCTTGCGCAAGATGTCATCTCTTAGTTATATGTTTCTACTAAATCAATAATAACTAATATTATTTGTTGCTAATTTAGTACAACTTTATACTAAATCAGCGATAATTAATATGAATTTGAAGGAGTACAATAATCCATAAAAATTTAGAAGTTAACCTAAGTACAACCTAAGATATTCTATTGTACATCATGTCTTTTGTCTTCTGTAAATGACGTGCAAAGCATAAGTTAAGACGTATGAATGAGATGCAAGGCATCCTGTCCTTTAACTATTGATTTTGAGGTCTAAGAGCAATTTCAACGTGTCGAACCATTTCATCTGCACGCATTCGTTTGAGTTGGCGTGAATAGAAAAGTCGGCTCAACGTGTCAACCCAAACGGATGCGTGTCCGCTTTTCGTCCGCCTGTCAACCCATTTTTGGTCTAATTTTAAGCCTCATTTGCGTCCGCGCGGACACAAAACGAACACACACGCGCCCGCCTACTTCTCCCCCTGGCCCGCTAGTCGGTGACACATTGGCCATCCTCTCCCACCCCATATCGACAGCAAACCCTCTATCGTCTCCGCCGTGTCGCCGCCCATTTTCGATGCCTCTACCAGTAGCCGGTGCCGACACACCTCCTCCCAACGCAGCCACCTCCCACGTCGCCCCAACCACCGTCTTGCCGTCGGGGCACCGAAGCTTCCACCCCTACCACCCGCCGCCGCCGCGAGCAGGAACCGCCTCGCCGCCCCGGCCAGCTCCTTCGTCCTGACGCCGGCACCCTCGTAGGACGCTGGCATGGTCGTCAGACGCCTACAGGCCAGCCACCTGGTCTAAGGGAGGCGTGTGTCTCTTCACTGGCCAGCTCCTTCGTCGACGCCCGCAAGCTGTTCGACAGTTTGCCAAGGTACAAAAAAGACTCCGCCGACGAGTTCTTTTCCCACAATTTCTTTTGCGACTCCGATGATTCCTCGACCGATGATGAGTGTTAGAGTTGTGTCGAATATTGTGTACAAGGTAGGTTACAGTTGGACTTGTAGTTGTATTGTGTTTATATAGGATGTGGAGTCGTGTCCTAGTAGGACACCTGTATCCTAGGCCTCTCATATATAGCGGGGATAGACACACGATGTAACCTATGCCAACATAATAGCACCAGAACGCAGGGGAAGCCGGCGGCGTGTGCCGGCGTCCAAAGCGACCGGGTGCGGTATTGTGACGGTGTCACGGGAAGGAGCGCCCGTAGTCAGGCCCCGGGGATGTAGCCATATTGGTGAACCTCATTAACAAATCTCGGTGTCGTGCTCGTGTGACTGCTTGGTCCTCGGATGATCGACGGTATGCCTCGGATTTATTCTAACAAGTGGTATCATGAGCTAGGTTATGAGGCGGTTATTTAGTTGATCTAGAGGTGAAGATATCATGGAAGATCGGAAGAGACGACGTGACGTCATTATCGTGTGAACAACGCCAAGTTGAAAAATACTCGGAGTCGGCGAGGTCAGGACGTGGCCTGCAGCAACGCAGCTGGCAGCTGGGCCAAGTGCGGTCCGGACGGAGGACGCGGTCACGCAGTCCAAGCAGGCGTGCGGCTGGAAGGGCTAGCGGCGTCGTACATGATTCGACGAGACTTGTGTGGTTCAGCGATATCAGCTGGATGCAATCAGACACAGACGAATATGTTGGAGGTCTTGCTGATCGGATTTGGTTTCGGCGAGATGTGTGTGTAGCAGTGGATCGATGAAGCGGCGCCGATCAACCTGAGTGCTCGTGCGTTCGCATGGAGCAGAAACCAACACAGCTCGTGGGCATGCCTAGGGCGTGGCAGGCTGGCACATGTGGTTGGTCGTGTGCTTCCTTGATGGGCTAGGCCCTTGTGTAACCGTGAGGTGGAGGTGATGCTGCCCAGGTGCGTGCAGGCAAGGCCTAGTGTGGTCTACGCGTGGAGATACGATGTGCAGCACGCCAACAAGCTTACGTGAGATTTGTTTGGACAAAAAAAAGTCTTCATGCATACACAAGAGAGGCTACAAGCAAACAGGAACAAGGAAAGGGAAAATTAGTGTTTTGTTTGGACGGAAGTTTTCCTTGCTAGGTCAAGTTTGTTGTGAGTGCTTTTCAGGGTGTGTGTGCAGCAAGGACAGCGACGGGCATATGGGCTTGGAGGAGTCTGGAGTGCGTCGCGGCAGAATCATGCATACACAGGGCGTCCAAGATATGCACAGATGTGCGAGCAGTCATGGTGCAAGGTGGAGCATGGTTGTAGCCAGACAAGTTCGGCTGGGTCGGACTGGTCAGTCTGACGGATCGACGCGAGTCGGTTGGTACAGAAGACGATGGTGGGATCGGCAAGGACGACATGGGAGCGTGATGCTGATGGTGACCGACTTCTGGGTGTGGAAACACGTGGCGCATGCCCCGAGGGCTTGTGCGGCTTCGACAAGACTATGGCGCAGGATTGATTCAAGGTGGTGTATACATGGAGCTTGAAGTCGATGAGGCGCAGGGGTGGACTGATCATCTACCATGGAGTCATGTTGAAGGTGGAGCTGGAGTCTGACGGAAGACTTCACTCGGTGTTGATTGAGGGGCTACGACGTAAGACATCAGAGAGTCGAAGCCTATTTCAGCGGGAAAGCGAGTGACATGCAATTCGGACTGGAGCCCAGTGGTCTGATGAAAGCGTGAAACTCGTCATCGGTCGGTGATGACCGGTGGTACTCTGCAGTGGGGGTTGAGTGGTGTGGGTTCACGATCCTTGAGACTCGACCGGGACAGCGGAGGTTCGACGCGGTAATAGCGGCGAGGTGTGCGGTTAGCACGGGGCATGGAGACGGGCCAGGGCTCTGGTGGTCATACATGTGATGAGACAACTGCGAATTTGACTCGGGATGACTACAAGCAATGGTGTAATTCCTTCGATTTTCAGACAGGCGGTTAAGAAAGAAGCGGTGATGTTGAGTTCAGGTAACTCTTACGTGTGACATCCAATATGTGAGTTGTTCACTTTCACGCAGGTCAGTGATCAGTGTGTGATGTCGTGGATGGATACTCTGGAAGTTGGAGCGCAAACTAGAGTAATAAGGAACTTAATTTTGCTCGAATGTTGACTGTGGTCAAGAAAAGAAGGGACTACAAGTTGCAGGTGGAGTCACATGGAGTCTTTGGAGTAGCAGCGGTACTCATGGGATAAGCTCAAGTCCAATGTACATGGAAGTTTGACGCATTGACGAATTCAAGGTGGTGAAGAATATTCGCCAAGGTGGAGTTTGTTAGAATTGTGTCGAATATTGTGTATAAGGTAGGTTACAGTTGGACTTGTAGTTGTATTGTGTTTACATAGGATATGGAGTCATGTCCTAGTAGGACACTTGTATCCTAGGCCTCTCATATATAGCGGGTATAGACACACGATGTAATCTATGCCAACATAATAGCACCGGAACGCAGGGGAAGCCGGCGCCGTGTGCCGGCGTCCAGGGCAACCGGGTGCGGTATTGTGACGGAGTCACGGGGAGGAGCGCCCGTAGTTAGACCCCGGTAGCCATATTGGTGAACCTCGCTAACAAATCTCGGTGTCGTGCTTGTGTGATTGTTTGGTCCTCGGATGATCGACGGTATGCCTCCGATTTATTTTAACAAGGAGGAGATCTTGGCTGCCGAGTTAGTCCATCACCACCTTAATAGCCAGCGGCCGTTGTTCCGTGGCTCGATCCTAGGGCGCCTTTCGGCGTTGAATCATGACCGAGAGAGTGATCATTTTCTTTTTTGAAAGGACTACTTTGACACAACCAACTCGTTGCTCAACCATCAGAAATTCCGGCTACGTTTCCGTATGAGTAGGCATGTTTTCCATCGTATTAGAGAGGGGATGGTTGGACGATAACTATTTCGAGTGCAAAGAGAATGCCCTTGAAAAGATTGGCTTCTCATTTTATCAGAAATGCACTGTAGCTATCCGGATGCTTGCATACGAAGTGCCCGGTAATCTCATTGATGAGTACGTCCGTATGAGCGAGTCTACATGCCTGGACTCCATATACAAGTTCTGCAAGGATGTGATTGCTGTGTTTGGCCCTAAATACTTGAGAGAGCCGACTCCTCAAGATACAGCCCGCTTGTAGGCAATGAATGCCAGCAGGGCTTTCCAGGGATGCTTGGCAGCATGAACTGCATGCACTGGGAGTGGAAGAAGTGCCCTTCTCCTTAGCAAGGGAAGTATACAGGTCATATTAGGGCTTGCACTGTCATACTTGAGGCCGTGGCCTCATGAAATCTATGAATCTGGCACTCTTTCTTCGGCATGACTGGATTACACAATAATATGAACGTGCTTCAACGTTCGCCGATGTTTGCAAGGCTTGTCGAAGGCAACAATCCGCCGATAAATGTTACCATGAACGACCACAACTACGACAAATAATACTATCTAGGTCACGATATCTTTCCTCAGTGAACCACTATTACGAAGACAATCCCCAATCTCGTCGGAGAGAAGAGGAAATTTTTTGCTTTGCCAGAAAGCAAGAGAGTGCTAGAAAGAACGTCGAGCGTGTCTTTGGTGTTTTGCAATCTTGATGGGAGAATCATTCGGTATCCTAATAGACTTGGAGCACCAAGAAGTTATAGATGATGATGACTGCTTGTGTGATTTTGCATAATATGATCGTCTAAGGCAAGCGTCCGGAACTTATCTATAATCAAGGATTTCAATTTTAAGGTGAGAATATTGTGTCTAAGCATGAAAGAGCGGCAACATTCTAACAATACATCTAATTTTATCATGAAATGCATGATTAGAAAACACACATGCAGCTGCAAAATAATTTGATTTAAGCATATGTGTATGATTGGAAAACATACGTGCAGCTGCAAAATAAGTTGGTTTAAGCATATGTGTGCTCATGTTGACAACCAATAGATGTATCTTGTTTTCACATGTATTTGAGATAATTTAATTTTTATTCGGTTTATAAAATTATGCTTAATTTATTTGATTTTGAAAATATGTTTTATTTGGTTGATTTTTTATATGTTTGCTTGTGAAATAATGCAAAATAATGGTATATTTGTTGAGAAAGTGCGGCTAATCGGCGTAATACAGGTCGGAATGTTGGACGCACTGTCGTTCCAAATAAGATCCAAACAAATAAAAAAAGACAGGACGCGTTGAAGTTGCTCTAACCCTGAAGATGGATCGAATATTTTATTTTGGTTGAGTGATTAATTGACTTCATATTGTGTGAGTGCGGAACAAGTGACTTGAAATAACATGAAAGCAGGGGAGGAGGCCAGCCTCCAAGGGTCCCGCTAGCTCTGGCCGCCTTCATGCCGGCTGTTAACGTTTGGCCTCGGCGAGTACCATTTTGAGAAATTACGTGGAGATATTTTTCGATGCTGCCGAGCACGCAAGAGATCTTACGACTTGCATATATCCACGGATAAATCAATTTATTTTGTCACCAAAAGCAACGCGTGGCATGCATCATGCTACGTACAGCGGTGACGCGCCGGCGGATCGCCGCGCCACGTTTTATTACATCTCCTGACAGAGGCGGCGAGTGGGTACATGGTAGTTAAGACTTAAGATACATAGGTGGCTTCGTTTGACAGACGGCGCCATGGACGGGGCGGGGGTGGGGGAGCTCGCGCGCGGAGCGTCTGCCCTAGCACTCCCTCTGGCAGGTGCAGCGGCTGATTTTGCAGTAGCCGGCCGTCCATTTTGCGCCGTGCTCGCTGAGGCACGTCTTGGTGCAGCTCTTGTCCGAGACGCACGGGAACGAGTGGTGCTGGCTCTTCCCCGTGCAAATGCGCGCCTCCGCCACGCCGATGCCACCGCCGCCGCTGTCTGAAAAAAAATGTCCCGGCCGGTCACAAAGCGTTAGTCCATAACCATAAGCAGCAGCAAATTAATAAGTCGGCGAGCGGCCGCTCAGGCTTACTCACAGGATGAAAGCAGGAGCAGCACCAGCATCACCGCGCACACGGTCGCCTTGGGCTTGAACTCCATTTGCTTCCGTGGGGGTAGGTAGGTTGATGGAGCAAAGCCTTTTTTTCTCTCTTTAGGTGAAACAAGCTATGGCTTCTGATCCAGGCGACCGTGTTTGTTGTTGCCAGGAAGAGAAGCTCTCTACTTATAGGGAGCTTGGGCCGGAGGAGCGGGCTGCCGTGCATGCATGCAGGTGTATTCGTGGCAGGCGGGCTGCATGTAGCGTGCCACCCGTCGGGCTGGAAGGCCGAGTGGTTCAGCTCCTTGTTCCAACTCAGCGTGCGTCTGGATGCTGCTGTGGGTGAGAGGAGTCGCACCTCTGGACTCTGGTTCGAAAGAATTCGAACCAAACTTCCCTGGTGACGAAGGGCGTTGGACTAGGAGGATCAATGGTCTCAAAACTCTCAAGTGCAAGCCTGGTCGCAAAAAAGAGGTCTCGCAAGGCTGCGCCGCTCGCCGTTCAAGTCCCAAACACCTATCCCGCATTGAAGCCAGACAAAAACTTGGCAGGAGCGATGCATTCGTATTCCTCCCGTTCCCTAGTAATCTCCGGCAAAAGCAATCTCTCTTCAAAATCTGATAATAAGGTAAGCAGTGAACGAAATTACATGCGTTTGTACATGAAAATGCAAGCCATTTGATTGAGATACTGGCCCAAGAGGCCGAGACGATCTTCCATCGTCTACACCACTGCCTGCACTAGACCCCCACCGTGACGCATCGGCCGACTGATCCGTGGTCCCACCGGCGGGCGGCAGGGCAAAGCTCGCCGCGTGCTGTCCTGCATTCAAGCCCACGCCGCCTGTAGAGGAGCCACGAGCCCAAGATGGCTCGCCGATCTACTGCCTCGGCGGCCCTACCTACCCGCCGACTACCCTGCGCGCTCTCTGGTGCCCTCGCAATCTGGCTCTACCCGCCGACTACCCTGCGCACTCTCTCGTGCCAGGGCAATCTGGCTCTACACGCCGACTACCCTGCGACCACCTTCTCGTGGGTACCTACCTACGTGCCGACTACCCTGCGACCACCGTCTCGTGGGTACCTACCTACGTGCCGACTACCCTGCGCGCTCTCCCGTGCCCTGGTAATCTGGTATGCATGCACCGCTGCAGCCAAAAGCGACCACTGTCTCGTAGGTACCTACCTACTTGCCGACTACCCTGCGCGCTCTCTGGTGCCCTGGCAATCTGACATGCACGCACCGCTGCAGCCAAAAGCGACCACCGTCCTCTCGTGGGTACTTACCTACGTGCCGACTACCCTGCGCGCTCTCCCGTGCCCTGGCAATCTGGCATGCATGCACCGCTGCAGCCAAAAGCGACCACCATCTCGTGGGCAAATACGTGGGCGCCGCATGCACCGAGCCCGCCACGTGAACGCGATCCATCATGCGGCACGCCACGCGGCCAGTCATTGCGCGCGCCCACGCCACGATGCATGCATGCTGCTTCGAGTCCATGCACAACGGACCCGACCGGCTCCGAGCTCATGTTATATAATGCTATCACCAATGAGCGTTATAGCCACCCACAGCACACAACTCCACCGGTAGTAACAAAGCCAGTACGTAGCGCAAGCAGAGAGTTTAGGTCGCTCCCAGCCCGGCCGCTCACCATGTGGACCAAGAAGGTGGCGACGCAGGTGGCTTTGGTCCTGCTTCTCCTCCTCATCGCACGTAAGTGTGTATTATTTTGCTCCGTGGACATTTTCATCAGATATTCAGTTGGATAGTACGCACATATGTTATGTCATTATACATGCATGTTGACGTGTGGCGAACATGAATGGATGCAGAGGAGGCGGCGGTGCCGGGGGCGGAGGCGAAGGTCTGCCGGCAGCGCAGCGCGGGGTTCAAAGGGCCGTGCGTGTCCGATAAGAACTGCGCGCAGGTCTGCCTGCAGGAAGGCTGGGGCGGCGGCAACTGCGACGGACCCTTCCGCCGGTGCAAGTGCATCAGGCAGTGCTGATCATAATATGTGCTACGGCTAGCTGGCCCTCGCCGTACGTCAGCTAGCTAGCCCATGGAATCATACGTCTGTGTACCTACTTGAATGTGTGTGTGTGTGCCGCCTTCTACGTACGTATGTCGTATGTATATCCGTATCACCACTAGCCAGCTGCTGCATCTCGATCGATGCATGCGAGAGAATAATAATAAGAATAAAAACGTACGGTTCATGTTCCGTTCCTTGTTACCGTAACTTTGCAAAAAATGTGATCGTCCGGTCGTCTCGGTATTTTGCCTATGTTTGTTGGCCACGTTGATCGAGGGCTCCCCATGGCAGGCTACCATGTTGGATAACACCTCGTGGGATGTTCTTCTAGAAACGCAGAAGAAAACGCTCACAGGTCACAATCTACAGTCGGAGTTACAAACCCGGCCGGCACCCTATACGTCCCCGGCGCATGCAACGTTCAACTAAACTATATATATAGAAGAATGGTGTGACCCTGTGTGCACTGTGTTACTCACAGAAGGAAGATACATATACAGAGAAGGCAACCTCCGATCCCTACATGATCGTGGAGAGGACTAGGTCTACTCATACACATATACATGATAATGATACACTCAAACACCCCCCCCCCCCTAGTAAAAAAAGGAACCGGTACTAATGTGATCAATAGTGTCGGTTCGAAAAAAACCGGCTAATGTGATCAATAGTGTCGGTTCGAATGGCTATGCATTAGTGACGGTTCGTAATGAACCTTTAATACCGGTTCGTGTCACGGACCGGTACTAAAGGGGTGGTGGCAGGCTGGCGTCAGGCCAGGCCCCACGAACCCCTTTAGTAACAGTTTGTGACACAAACCGGTACTAAAGGTCTAACCTATAGTACCGGTTTTGCGTCATCAACCGGCATTATAGAGTCTTAACTTATAGTCCCGGTTGAAGACACAAACCGACACTATAGGACAATTTTCAAACTCTACCCCCCTATATCATTTCAGTTTTGAAAAATCAAAAAAAAATATAAAAACTTCAAAAAATAAAATCCTTGGAGAGGTAGTTATATTACTACATCTACTAGTTAGGAAAATTTGAAAACTTAAATTTGGACATGTTTTGTAAAAGGTGTAGGGAAAATGTAAAACGACTATAACTTTTGCATACGATGTCGGAAAAAACATATAATATATCAAAAAATTCAGCACGAAAATCTGCATCCAATGAAGACCGCCTACGGCCTGTTTGGAATTTTTTAGAATCCTCAAATTTCAAAAGGAAAAAAAATATGGTCAAATTTTAGTTTTTTAAAAAAAATTTGGTTAAATCTGGTCAAACTACTTATTCAAGAAGTATTATTGTTACTACATAATTATTCAAGAATATTAATGTTACTAAATAATTATTTTAATTTTTTGAATTTTGGTCAAATCTCGTCAAACTATGGTCAAACTGTGGTCAAACTATGGTCAAACTTATTCAAGAAATATTAGCGTTACTAAATAATTACTGTTTTTTTAAATAATAGTTTCAAACTCAAACGGTGAAATGTTTGACTTCATGCTCAAGCTAAACTCCTGAGGGTTAATAGGATTAACATCTTACTATTGTCAGGAAAACAACAAGTGCAGACTTGGAAACGAAGGAGAATAGAACCCGAAAGTTAAGCGTGCTCGGGCTGGAGTAGTGATGGGTGACTGGTCGGAAAGTTAGATGATTTGGAATGAGTGATCCACACTTGAGTAGTTAAGAGAGGTGATTAGAGACTAAATCATCAAATAATTCAGAAAAATAAAAAATAAAAAAATCAAAACTTTTTTCCAAAATTTTCAAAAAAAATTTTAGAAAAAACCTTTAGTACCGGTTGGTAACACCAACCGGTACTAAAGGTCCCCATACCAGGGCGTGAGCTCACGCCACGTGGTGGCACTTTAGCGCCGGTTCGTGCCGAACCGGTACTAAAGGGGGGGGGGGCTTTAGTGCCCACACTTTAGTGCCGGTTCCATAACCGGCACTAAAGGCCCTTACAAACCGGTTTTAAATCTCCGTTTTCTATTAGTGCCCCCCCAAGTCCGAACGTCATTAGGAAGGACATTCAGACTTATTCGCAAAAAAAGGAAGGACATTCAGACTGGTTTTAAACTCACAAAACACCGACGACGGGAGCCTCTTGGTAAAGATGTCCGCAAACTGTGAGGTTGTAGGGACGTGAAGAACTTTGGCTTCACCGAGGGCCACGCGGTCACGAACAAGGTCGCGAACAAAATGAAGATCAATCTCCACATGCTTCGTCCATTGGTGTTGCACCGGGTTGGACGACAATGATCGCTCGACGTGGGGGGCGATGAAGCTCGGCAAGGAGCTGACGTAGGCAACCGGACTTGGCAACAACGTTGGGCACAGCACAATACTCCACCTCGGCATTGGAACGAGAGACTGTCTGATGTCTCTTGGATGACCAGGAGACCAGGTTGGAGCCGAGAAAGACGCAGAAGCCGGAGGTAGACTTGCGAGTGTCGGGGCAGCCGACCCAATCAGCATCGCTATAATAAACAAGATCATGTGGAGAGCCGAGAAAGACGCAGAAGCCGGGGGTAGACTTGCGAGTGTCGGGCAGTCGGCCCAATCAGCATCGCTATAAGAAATAAGATCATATGGCAAGGAGCGATATAGCTAAAGGCCATAGTGAGTGGTGCCGCATAGGTAGTGCAAGACCCTCTTGACCAACTGAAAGTGGGAGTCAAGAGGTGCATGCATGAACAAGCAAATGCTGCACGGCGTAAGTGAGGTCCGGTCGTGTAAGAGTAAGATACTAAAGTGCTTCGACGATGCTGCGATACTTAGAGGGATCGGAGAAGGGCGTGCCACCGGAACTGGACAACTTGCAGCGAGTATCGATGGCTATGGAAATGGGGTGGCAGTTAAGCATGTTGGCTCGGTCCAACACCTCCAAAGTGTACTGCTCCTGAGACAAGAAGATCCCGGAAGCATTGCGATGAACGTTGATGCCGAAGAAATGATGAATGTCGCCGAGGTCACTCATGAAAAACTCACGGGTGAGGGATGACACAAGTGAGTTAAGAAGAGAGGCGGTGCTAGCGGTGAGAATGATGTCATCGACATAGAGCAACAGATACGCCATGAAGGCCCGCGACATAGGATGAAAAGGGAGGTGTCGCACCGAAACGAGACAAAACCAAGTGTGTGGAGGAAGCGGGTGAAACGAAGGAACCACATCTGAGGCGCCTGCTTGAGGCCATATAAGGATTTGTTGAGGCGACAAACATGTGTGGGGTGAGCGGAATCCACAAAACCGGAGGGTTGTTGACAATAGACTATCTCGGCAAGATCACCAAGGAGGAAAGCATTTTTAACGTCCATTTGCCAGATCGGCCACCCGTTGGCCGTAGCGAGGCTGAGGATGACACGAATCATAGCGGGTTTAACAACGGGGCTAAAGGTCTCCCCGTAGTCAACCCCGGCCTGCTGGGTGAAGCCACGAACCACCCATCATGCCTTGTAGCGCGCCAAGGAGCCATCGGGATGAAGCTTATGCCGGAAGAGCAACTTGCCCGTCACCACATTAACACCTGCAGGACAAGGCACCAAAGACCAAGTGTCATTCTGTATTAGTGCATTATACTCGTCAATTCTCACATTATGCCAATTGGGGTCTTTGAGGATGGCACGGTATGAGGAGGGGGTGGGGAGCGTGAATTGGTGATGGACAAGTCGAAGTCGCGCTTGGGCATGGCAAAACCCTATTTCCCATGGGTAATCATGCGACGTGGATTTTGGCGAGGGGAGATAGGGACTGCACGAGGCGGGAACGGGGGATCCTCGGTCGGGGGGAACAAGTGGCGATGTGGCAGCACGGGAGACGTGGACGGGGAAGTGGAGACCGCGGAGGATCCCGAGGGAGATGCGATCCGGAGGGATCCCGAAGCAGGCAACAAGGCCTGGTCTGGGCCCATGGGAGTGCGGGCGGGCGAAGAGGGCGGGGCAGCGAGCGGGCCAACGGGCGAGCGTGCTGATACGTCTCCAACGTATCTATAATTTGTTATTGTTCCATGCTGTTATATTATCAATCTTGTATGTTTTATAATCATTTTATATCATTTTTTGATACTAACTAATTGACATAGTGCCAAGTGCCAGTTGCTGTTTTCTGCATGTTTTTACATCACAGGAAATCAATACCAAACGGAGTCCAAATGCAACAAAACTTCACGAAGAATTTTTATGGATCAGAAGACACACAATGGGTCAAGGCTGCGTCTGGGGGTGCTCCGAGGGGAGCACAACCCACCAGGGCGTGCCAGGAGGCCCAGGCACGCCCTGGTGGGTTGTTCCCACCTCGGGTGCCCCCTGAACTGCCTCTTTGCTCTATAAATACCCCAATATTTTAGAAACCCTAGGGGGGTCAATGAAAATCAATTCCAGCCGCCGTAGAGTCCAGAACCAAATGAAAAAAATTGCCTGCATCTAAAATAGCTAGGCCCTTCTTAAAATGCTATACAAGTTATAGCGTGCTATATTCAAAATAGCGTTTTGGAAAAAAATGCCAAATATATCCCAAAAATAAGAGTTTCAACATCTAAAATTTGTAGTAATACTATATAGCAGTTTTAAAATGAACTAGATGGAGAAACATAGCAATACAACAATCCATAGAGCCACACAACATAACAGTTTGAAAATGAACTAGATGGAGAAACATAGAAATACAACAGTTCGTAGGGCCACACATAAGTACTTGTCCAAAAGTCTAGAAGGGCAACAACAATAGCCAACAGGACAACAATAATACAACATAGAAGTTTGAAGATGAACTAGCCAACAGGGCAACAATGCAACATAGCAGCAACATAGAAATTATTCAAAATCACTATCATTGGATAAACCAGACAGTGAATCCATGTCATCATCTTCTGACTCAGAAGAAGATTCAGCTAATTCCAACTCATCTTCATGAAAAACAGGGAGGAGATTTTTCTTCTTCCTAGGGCGAGAGTGGGAGGCTCTCTTTATTTTCAATGCACCAACTACTCCCTGTACAGCTTCATCAGGTTCATGTACAATTTGAACTCCTTCACCATGCACAACTGTAAGTGCATCTAGTGCCACCCCTAGTTGGTTTTGGAGTATTGACGACAAACCTAGTTGAGGGACTAACGTGTTTGTGAGAATTGCAGGAAAACACAGGTAGAAGTCCCTCATTGATTCGGTTTTATTACCAGAGATGACCCCTAAAAATGTACGAAGACATTGAAGACAATGGTGGTTTATGAAGATATTCATATTGAAGACAATGACATGAGAAGACTCCCTATGAAGCTTATGGAACTCGAAGACTTAGATCCTTCGTAGTTTTATTTCATTTATGTTGTGTCATAGGAATCACCGTACTGTTAAGTGGGGTCCAAGAGAACCAGTCAGAATGACTGAAGTGATGCCTAATTCAAATCCTATGTCTTCGAGCGAAGACTTTGAGAGAAAATCTTGTCCAGAGTCAGACAAGTCAGCTTTACTTGTAGCCCAAGTAAAGTTGCCGTGTGAGTTCAAAATTCGACCGTTGGTACACGTGTCAGTTCCTTAGTGACCCAGGGTCATTTCGGACAGATCAGGTCGGGTTGCCAAGTGGCTATAAATAGTCCACCCCCCACAACCATAAACGGTTGGCTGCTTAGATTTCAGTGCACGGCTTTTGTCGTTTGAGAGCAACCCACCTCGAAGCCTTTGAGAGAAAAATTCCTAGTGAGGAGAAAAGCCCTAGCCACCCAGAGCCAGAGTAAATTAGGCATCACTTAAGTCTTCGTGTCTGTGTGATCTGAAGACTTATTACACTTGAGGACTGTGCATCCTCCAGACGGTTAGGCGTCGCGTTCTGAGCATCCAAGAGAAATTGTGGATTGCCGGTGAACGAAGTCTGTGAAGGTTTGGGAGTCTACCTTGAAGACTTACTAGAGTGATTGGGCGAGGTCTGTGTGACCTTAGCTCAAGGAGAAAACGGTGAGGACTGGGTGTCTTGGACTAAGTGTCCTTGACTGGGTGTCCGGGACTGTGTGTCCTTCGGTTTAAATACCTAGCCGCTCCAACCAGACGTACAGTTGTCACAGCAACTAGAACTGGTCCAACAAATCATTGTCTTCGACGTGTCACTGGTTTCATCTACACTTCCTTTTTACTTACAGTTATTCATTGTGAAGCCATTGCGTGCTTGCTTTATCTTTTGTCTTCACAACATGAATGTATGATCTGTTTGGCTTCATAACTTCTTCCTACCTGATCCTTATTACACTGAAGCTGTTTGTCATTGCGCTTTCACTCTATTGAATACATGACCATGGCTGGCCTAGTGTAATCTAACTTCCGCTGCATAGTAATAGGCATAATCTTCACTGTTTGTCTTCATAACTCTCACGTTTTGAAGACTTTCATAAAAATCGCCTATTCACCCCCCCTCTAGTCGATATAACGCACTTTCAACAACACATGTGATCCACTTATTATATTCATCTTCTACAACATCTACAAATGTGTGGTCCACAATCGGGTCCCTGTTTCTCATCCTTCTTTTCTTTTTGAGTTTGGAGTTGAACTTGATAAACACAAGGTCACTCATTTTTTTATGAAGTAACCTATTCCGTCTCTTTGTGTGAATCTGTAGGTGATGGCAAACAAATAAGTAACATCAAACCAATCATACATGCATGTACTACTAACCAGTACAAAACTTAATAACAGTCAAGTAAATGGAAGGACCAAGCAAATATATAGTTGTTTGGGTGACCTGACTTGTTATATGCATATACTAAAAAGCGGAGTAATATATAGTACTTCTGGGTATAAAGGGATGCCGCAAACTAGGCAAACCCAACAGAAATCAAACTACACAGGGGCACAAGCTAAAAGGATAAGCCAACATTTGCCTTCCTATAAGAAGTTAAAAACCAATTCAGAACCAGAACATGATCAAAGAAATAATTGAGGAGAACATGTGCAGGCTATCTTGATGTCAATACAAATCATTAAAGATAAGTTGAGAGCAGCACAAATTATATGAGTTGGGAACAGGACAAATTTTATGAGAAGTTGACATTTGGTGCACTTCTTCCTTACCTGCTGGAAAACACTAAAATTTCTCTCACAAGCGGAGGCGCTGCATGTCAAACTCAAAATCCGCATCACCAATATCCTAAGATTTGGTGCACTTGACCCATGATTGGACCACCATTTAGCTTCATCCAAAAGTATAAAACCAGAGTTAAGAAACCATTGTAAATCAGATTTCGTAATTGAGAAAAATGTAAATATGCACCTGGATCGAAGCTTTTGTTTTTCCGCTGCCTTTTAGCAATGTCTCTTGCGAATGACCCCCCTATGTAATGGCATATTCAATTTGTTGTCCCATCTTTTATCGACAATATCCAACACTTGCAGAAAACAAGATTCTTGTTGTTCATTTTCAAACTTGCTTGAGATCTCTTGCTTTGCATCCAAAAAGGCGTCGTAGATGAATCCCATAGCTGGTACATCACTATCCATCCTCCTCGGAAAATTAGCCAATGGCTCAAAGAACTTGACAGCAATATCTACTCCTCTCCAAAAAGTTTCAGAGCGCACAATTTTGCTGGCTTCAGTTCCTTTAACCTTTTAAAAATAGCCCATTTCATCAAGCTCATCTGATCTAAATAGCTTTTGGAGTTGTTTCTTGTTGTCCATCATGCTCTTCAAGTTCAAGTATGCTGTAGCGAACCTTGTAATACCAGAGCTAACCAAATCTTTCCCAAGGAAGTCCCTCATTAGGTAGCATCAAATCAATAGAGTGGGCAGCACAACCATTCCAAAATATCTTGGGACTCTTTGCTTTCAACAAAGTAGATGCTACTTGATTCACACTTGCATTATCAGTCACAACTTGAATCACATTTTGCTCCCCAATCTCTTCTATGCACCTATCAACAAGCTCAAAGATGTACTTGCCATTTTTCTTCACAGCTGAACAATCCACAGAATCAAGAAAAACCACACCATATGCACTATGAACTACCAGATTCATTACCCCTCTTCCTCTTATGTCATTCCATGCATCTATCATGATTATACATCCAGTGAACTCCCAAGCTTGCCTATGTGGCTTGAAGGATTACTTCACTCTCTTCTTCCTCTTCTGCAAGAATGGGCCACCCATTTCATAAGGACTAGGACCTGGCAAGTCTTCGCCGTATTGTCCAATTGACTAAAGCATAAGGTCAAAGCTTGGAAGTGTCACTGCATTGAAGGGAATGCATGCTTCATAGAAGAACTGACATATGTACTCACAAGCACGGTTCCTTATCTGTTCTTCCATCCCAGCTGTGATCTTTGATTGGGTCTTCTCAAAGATTTTTCCTTCCTTGCAGCTATAGCCTCCTCAGGAGTTAATTTGCAGAATTTGTCCATAGGGCCACCTGATGATTTAGATGTTGTGCCTCTCGTTGAGTTAAGCAACATAACAGAATTGCTTGCACCATCTTCATCACTTACACTTTCCCCCTCTGAGTGGCTCAAGTCCACTTCACATCTAATTCTCTTCTGCTCTGTAATCCTTGATGCCTTTTTATTATCCTTGCTTGTCAAATACTCAATGATTTCATCCTTTACATCAGCTGGCACTTTTAAGCAGGGAGTAACACCAGAGGTGGGAATGTTTGCAAGGTGGAACTTTATTCGAGTAATACCATTGGTGTACACATTATGACAGTAGATGCACTTTAGAGAATTCTTCTTGTTTTCGTCCGGACAAATGCAATATTTCCATCCTGGGTCTTTTGATTTCACATTCACAACAACAGCTTGTCCTTGTACTGTTGATGCTATGCTAGACACGCCAAGGCTTACAAATTAGATGAAGTACAGAACTATAGATTAGATGACAGAAGGTAAGATGCATGAAACAGATTGTACACTAGATTCGGTTAAATCTGAACCCATGCCACCAAAGATTACATGAGATATGATATCACCATGATAGTGTGAGAAACAGAAAGACAACTACCACTAGCAAGTGTCACACTCGCTCTACTACTCTAACTTTCAGCATGAAAATCTCGACTCGTAGTCTTAGCCTACAACAGCCTCCGCCGTGTCACTTGGCGCCACTGCTCGCCACTATCCGGCCGCCGGAGAGGCCGTTCCGCATCGCCGCCATCTCTGACGGCTTCAATACAGGTGCGGTGGACAGTGGACTTCATCTACGGAGAGGTAGAAAAGAGAGGCTGCTCGTCACACACCTGGTGGCCGATGCCGGCGGCGTGGCTGGCATCGGCAATAGCTGCGGGAGTTGGGGACGACGCAACAGCTGAGGGAGTTGAAGACGCCGCCGCCGCCCTAGCCACGACCTAGGTGGGAAAAGGAAAGTGGAAAACTAGGGTTTGGCTCTGCTGTGTCCACGACCTGGCAAGCTGGGGCATTAGATGGATGGATGATGGGCCTACTGTTGCGTTGCATTAGGCCGATGCTCGGTGGGTTGCTATCTGCTGAACGTCTGCTGTGTTTCGATCCCTCCATGCTAAAAACGCTGAAACATTTTTGCATTTAGCGCCATTATAGCATGTGATACGTCTCCAACGTTGATGACCCACAAGTATAGGGGATCTATCGTACAGCAAGGTATTCTCTGTAGGTACTCAAATAAGTGGTAACAGATAGTTTTGTAATGAGATAATTTGTAACGAGCAACAAGTCACAAAAGTAAATAAAGTGCAGCAAGGTGGCACAATCCTTTTTGTAGCAAAGGACAAGCCTGGACAAACTCTTATATAAGGAAAAGCGCTCCCGAGGACACATGGGAATATTGTCAAGCTAGTTTTCATCACGTTCATATGATTCGTGTTCGGTACTTTGGTAATTTGATATATGGGTGGACCGGTGCTTCGGTGTTGTTCTTACTTGAACAAGCATCCCACTTATGATTAACCTCTATTGCAAGCATCCGCAACTACAACAAAAGTATTAAGGTAAACCTAACCATAGCATGAAACATATGGATCCAAATCAGCCCCTTACGAAGCAACGCATAAACTAGGGTTTAAGCTTCTGTCACTCTAGCAACCCATCATCTACTTATTACTTCCCAATGCCTTGCTCTAGGCCCAAATAATGGTGAAGTGTTATGTAGTCTACGTTCAGATAACACCACTAGAGGCTAGACAACATACATCTCATCAAAATATCGAACGAATACCAAATTCACATGACTACTAATAGCAAGACTTCTCCCTTGTCCTCAGGAACAAACGTAACTACTCACAAAGCATAAACATGTTCATAATCAGAGGGGTATTAATATGCATAAAGGATCTGAACATATGATCTTCCACCAATTAAACCAACTAGCATCAACTACAAGGAGTAATTAACAATACTAGCAACCTACTAGCACCAATCCCGGACTTGAAGACAAGAATCAGATACAAGAGATGAAGTAGGGTTTTGAGATGAGATGGTGCTGAGGAAGATGTTGATGGAGATTGCCCTCTCCCGATGAGAGGAGCGTTGGTGATGACGATGGCGATGATTTCCCCCTCCGGGAGGGAAGTTTCCCTGGCAGAACAGCTCTGTCGGAGCTCTAGATTGGATCCGCCAAGGTTCCGCCTCGTGACGGTGGAGTTTCGTCCCGAAAGGTTGCTTCTTTTTTTTCTCGAAGAAAGACTTCATATAGGAGAAGATGGTCATCGGAGAGCTACCAGGGGGCCCATGAGGCAGGGGCGCGCCCTAGGGGGGGCGCCCCCCACCCTCGTGAGAAGGGTGTGGGCCCCCTGGTCTTCATCTTTGGCGAGAATTTTCATTATTTATTTATAAGGTGTTCCGTGGAGTTTCAGGACTTTTGGAGTTGTGCAGAATAGGTCTCTAATATTTGCTCCTTTTCCAGCCCAGAATTCCAGTTGCCGGCATTCTCACTCCTTATGTAAACCTTGTAAAATAAGAGAGAATAGCCATAAGTATTGTGACATAATGTGAAATAATAGCCCATAATGCAATAAATATCGATATAAAAGCATGATGCAAAATGGACGTATCAACTCCCCCAAGCTTAGACCTCGCTTGTGCTCAAGCGAAAAGCCGAAATCGAAAAATATGTCCACATGTTTAGAGATGAAGGTGTCGATAAAAATAAAATACGAACATGAGGGCATCATGATCATTCTTATAACAGCAACTTATATAATTTTTTCCATATGATCTCTAATGCTAGAGTAATAATTCAATCACAATATCAAGTATGAATCGTAAACTTTATTGAAAACTAACAAACTACAATCTCGGTCATTGAAGCAATTGCAATTTATCATAACATAGGAAAGAGTCAATGTATAAGAGCTTTTCAGCAAGTCCACATACTCAACTATCATATAATCTTTCACAATTGCTGACACTCGCGCAATACTTGTGGGTATGGAGTTTTAATCGGACACGGAGAAAGATAGGGGCTTATAGTCTTGTCTCCCAACGTTTTACCTCAAGGGTAATGTCAACAGTAATAGTTCATGAAAACTCACATCCAATTAGCCATATATACCAGGATCTTTCCAACATACTGTGCTTGCCAAAGGATAAAGTGTAAAAAGGAAGGGTGAAAATCACCATGACTCTTGCATAAGGTAGAAGATAATGATAAAAGATAGGCCCTTCGCAGAGGGAAGCAGAGGTTGCCATGCACTTTTATGGTTGGATGCACAAAATCTTAATGCGAAAGAACGTCACTTTATATTGCCCCTTGTGATATGAACCTTTATTATGCAATCCGTCGCTTTTATTACTTCCACATCACAAGATCGTATAAAGCTTATTTCTCCCACACCAATCAATCATACATACTTAGAGAGCAATTTTTATTGCTTTGCACTGATGACAACTTACTTGAAGGATCTTATTCAATCCATAGGTAGATATGGTGGACTCTCATGGAAAAACTGGTTTAAGGGTATTTGGAAGCACAAGTAGTATCTCTACTTGGTGCAATGAATTTGGCTAGCATGAGGGGGAAAGGCAAGCTCGACATGTTGGAAGATCCAAGACAATATAATTTATCTCAGATATAAGAAAACATGACCCATTACGTTGTCTTTCTTGTCCAATGTCAACTCTTTAGCATGTCATATTTTAATGAGTGCTCACAATCATAAAAGATGTCCAAGATAGTATATCTATATGTGAAGACCTCTCTTTCTTTATTACTTCCTATTAATTGCAACGATGACCAAGACTATCATACTTTTTCTATGTGAGCTCATTACTCTCCATGAGATCCATATGATCTCTTTGTTTCTTTTTATTTCTTTATCTTTTCTTTTATTCACTTAGGATCATGGCAAAACAATCAAGCCCTTGACTCAACACTAATCTTTATTATATAGCTCACGGACTCGATTACATAGAAGGATAATAAAGCAAAACTCACAACTAGATCATGCCACAAACTTTATTCTACTAGATCAAAATACTACTAATAAGATCGAACTAAGGAAAACGGTAAAGATAGGAGTTGTGATACGATACCGGGGCACCTCCCCCAAGCTTGGCGGTTGCCAAGGGGAGTGCCCATACCCATGTTATTATATCTCCTTGGTTGGTGAAGAAGGTGGAGGTGTTGTTGATGATGGATAATCGCACATCGAGCATAGGAGGTCTTCTAACTTGCGGATAATGCCCTTGAGTGCGAGGATATGCTCCTTCAACAAAAAAAAATTCACGTGTGAGATACTTATTTTGTATACGGGCCAACTCAATCATCTTGAAAGCTTCGATTTCTATGGGGGTAAGAAGATTATGATCTAGTTGAAGGGTGTCTTCTGTTGTTGGAACTTGGTCCTCCACGGCCTTCTTGATCCCTTCATCCTTATAGATCTCCATAGGTTCTTCTCTCTTCAGCTCTATCTTCATTAGCCAAGCATCATTGCCCTCATGGTTGGAGGTGGAGGGAGACAACATAGTGCCTGGTCTTGAAAACCCTGACAGAAAACAGCTCGAAACAAAGACAGGAGATTTTTGTGTGATACGGGAGTCAAAACCCCCGGGAGATTATATAATGAATTTTTACCGACCAAAATATGTATCGTACAAGAAAACGGAGTCCGGAAGGCACACGAGGTGCTCACGAGGTAGGGGGCGCGCCCAGGGGGGGTAGAGCCCGCCCTCCACCCTCGTGAGGCCCTCATGTCCTTCCCGGACTGCTACTTAATTTTCTATTTTTCTACATATTCCAAAACGAAGAAATATTGCCTTAAAAATTGTTTTGGAGTCGGTTTTCTTACCGTTCCACATACATATTCCTTTTCGGAGTCTGAAACGTTCTGGAAAGTGTCCCTTATGTATTCCTCCAGGGTTACGGTTTCAATAATATTGGTTTCAACATTTATGGGATTACCTGAGATATAATGTTTGATTCTTTGACCGTTTACCACCTTCGGATTTGTGCCTTCGAAGTTGTTGATTTTTATGGCACCGGAACGATAGACCTCCTCGATAACATAGGGGCCTTTCCATTTAGAGAGAAGTTTCCCTGGAAAAAAATCTTAAACGAGAGTTGTATAGCAATACATAATCACCTACATTAAACTCACGCTTTTGTATCCTTTTGTCATGCCATCTTTTAACCTTTTTTTAAACAACTTGGCATTTTCATAAGCTTGGGTTCTCCATTCATCAAGTGAGCTAATATCAAATAACCTCTTTTCACCGGCAAGTTTGAAATCATAGTTGAGCTCTTTAATAGCCCAATATGCCTTATGTTCTAGTTCGAGAGGTAAATGACATGCTTTTCCATATACCATTTTATACGGAGACATACCCATAGGATTTTTGTATGCAGTTCTATAGGCCCATAATGCATCATCAAGTTTCTTGGACCAATTCTTTCTAGACCTATTGACAGTCTTCTGCAAAATTAATTTAAGTTCTCTATTACTCAATTCTACTTGACCACTAGACTATGGGTGATACTGAGATGCAATTCTATGTTTGACGTCATATTTAGCAAGCATTTTACGGAAAGCACCATGAATAAAATGTGAACCACCATCAGTCATTAAATATCTAGGGACTCCAAACCTCAGAAAATTAACTTCTTTAAGCATTTTAATAGAAGTGTTATGATTAGCACTACTAGTTGGAATAGCTTCTACCCACTTAGTAATGTAATCAACAGCAACTTAAATATGTGTATATCCATTAGAGGCAGGGTCCCATATAATCAAAGCCCCAAACATCAAACGGTTCAATAACAAGTGAATAATTCATAGGCATTTCTTGACGTCTACTAATATTACCAATTCTTTGACATTCATCACAAGATAGGACAAACTTACGGGCATCCTTGAAGAGAGTAGGCCAATAAAAACCGGATTGCAATACCTTATGTGCAGTTCTATCTCCCGCGTGGTGTCCTCCATAAGTTTCAGAGTGGCACTTGCGTAGGATCTGCTCCTGTTCATGCTCAGGTACACAACGTCTAATAACACCATCTACTCCTTTATAAAGATGTGGGTCATCCCAAAAGTAATGTCTCAAATCATAGAAGAACTTTTTCTTTTGTTGGTATGTGAAGCTAGGTGGTATAAATTTAGCAACTATGTAATTAGCATAATCAGCATACCAAGGGGTACTACAAGAAGTACTTATGACATTTAATTGTTCATCAGGAAAACTATCATCAATAGGTAGTGGGTCATCAAGAACATTCTCTAACCTAGATAAGTTGTCTGCAACGGGGTTTTCAGCTCCTTTTCTATCAACAATATGCAAATCAAATTCTTGTAGCAAGAGAACCCATCTAATAATTCTAGGTTTAGCATCTTTCTTTTTCATAAGATATTTAATAGCAGCATGATTAGTGTGGATAGTTACTTTAGAATCAACAATATAAGGTCTGAACTTATCACAAGCAAATACAACTGCTAAAAGTTCTTTTTCAGTAGTAGCATAATTTCTTTGAGCATTGTCTAGAGTCTTACTAGCATAATGGATAACATTTAATTTCTTATCAACTCTTTGCCCTAGAACAGCACCTACAGCATAATCACTAGCATCACACATAATTTCAAAGGGTAAATTCCAATCAGGTGGCTGAACAATAGGTGCAGAGACTAATGATTTCTTAAGTATTTCAAATGCTTCTACACAATCATCATCAAAGACAAATGGTATATCTTTTTGTAATAAATTAGTCAGAGGCCGAGAAATTTTTGAGAAGTCCTTGATGAACCTCCTATAAAATCCGGTGTGACCAAGGAAACTTCTTATACCTTTGATGTCCTTGGGACATGGCATCTTTTCAATAGCATCAACCTTGGCTTTATCAACTTCAATACATCTTTCAGAAACTTTATGCCCCAAGACAATACCTTCATTAACCATAAAGTGGCATTTTTCCCAATTCAAGACAAGATTAATTTCTTCGCATCTCTGCAAAACTCGATCAAGATTGCTCAAGCAATCATCAAAAGAAGATCCATAGACGGAAAAGTCGTCCATGAAAACCTCACAAATCTTTTCACAGAAGTCAGAGAATATAGCCATCATGCATCTTTGAAAGGTAGCAGGTGCATTACATAAACCAAAAGGCATACGTCTATAAGAAAAAGTACCAAAAGGGCATGTAAAAGTAGTCTTTGATTGATCTTTAGCCGACACAGGTATTTGAGAGAAACCAGAATAACCATCTAGAAAGCAATAATGTGTATGTTTGCATAGTCTTTCTAGCATTTGATCGATAAAAGGTAAGAGGTAATGATCTTTCTTAGCAGCCTTATTTAATTTGCGGAAATCAATTACCATCCTATAACCGGTGATAATTCTTTGTGGAATCAATTCATCTTTATCATTAGGAACAACAGTAATACCTCCCTTCTTAGGGACACAATGAAAAGGACTTACCCACTGACTATCAGCAATGGGATAAATTATACCTGCCTCCAGAAGCTTTAGTATTTCTTTTCTTACCACTTCTTTCACTTTAGAATTCAAACGTCATTGAGGATCACGAACTGGTTTGGCATCTGCTTCCAAATTTATTTTATGTTGTCATAGAGTGGGACTAATGCCCTTAAGATCATCAAGAGTATATCCAATAGCAACACGGTGCTTCTTCAGAGTTTTCAATAATCTTTCTTCTTCATGCTATGAAAGGTTAGCACTAATAATAATAGGATATATCTTCTTTTCATCAAGATAAGCGTATTTAAGATTATCAGGCAATAGTTTAAGCTCAAACATGGGATCACCCTTAGGTGGAGGAGGACCCCCTAGGATTTCAACAGGCAAATTGTGTTTTAGCATAGGATCTTGTTTAAAGAATACTTCATCTATTTCCCTTCTTTCATTCATAAACATATCATTCTCATGGTCTAGCAAATATTGTTCTAAAGGATCATTAGGAGGTACGGCAATAGAAGCAAGACCAATAATTTCATACTTACTAGGCAATTCTTCTTCACTGTGTTGTTTACTAAATTTAGAGAAATTAAACTCATGAGTCATATCATCCAAGCCAATAGTATCAACATTCTTTTCGCAGTCTATCCTAGCATTAACTGTATTCAAGAAGGGTCTACCAAATATAATGGGACAAAAGCTATCTTGTGGGGAACCAAGAACAAGAAAATCAGCAGGATATTTAGTTTACCCACACAAAACTTCAACATCTCTAACAATTCCCACTGCGGATATAGTATCTCTATTGGCAAGTTTAATTGTAACATTAATTCCTTCTAACTCAGTAGGTGCAATTTCATGCTTAATTTCTTCGTATAAAGTATGCGGTATAACACTAGCACTAGCACCCATATCACATAATCCATGATAACAATGATCTCCTATTTTAACAGAAATAACAGGCACGCCTACCACAGGTCTATGTTTATCTTTAGTACAAGGTTTAGCAATTCTAGCAGTTTCACCGCAAAACTGAATAACATGCCCATCAATATTATCAGACAAGAGATCCTTAACAATAGCAATATTGGGTTCTACTTTAACTTGCTCAGGAGGTGTATATGTTTTGATATTGCTTTTACGAACTACAGTTAAAGCTTTAGCATGATCCTTTATCCTAACAGGGAAAGGTGGTTTCTCAACATAAGAAGTAGGAACAATAGGATCATTATAAGTGATAGTCTTTTCTTCAACTTTAATAGGTGTAGCTACTTTACTTCTATGGGAGGATGATATTTAAACCACTTCTCCTTAGTGAGATCAACATAAGTAGCAAAAGATTCACAGAAAGAAGCTACTATCTCAGAATCAAGTCCATATTTAGTGCTAAACTTACGGAAAATATCGGTATCCATAAAAGATTTAACACAATCAAACTTAGGTGTCATACCTGACTCCTTACCATTGTCGAGGTCCCAATCTTCAGAGTTGCGTTTAATTCTATCCAATAAATCCCATTTGAATTCAATAGTCTTCATCATAAAAGAGCCAGCACAAGAAGTATCAAGCATGGTGCGATTGTTATCAGAAAGCCGAGCATAAAATTTTTGAATAAGTGTTTCTCTTGGAAGCTCATGATTGGGGCATGAATATAACATTGATTTAAGCCTCCCCCAAGCTTGAGCGATGCTTTCTCCTTCGCGAGGCCAAAAATTATATATATAATTGTGATCACGATGAACAAGATGCATAGGGTAATACTTTTGATGAAATTCCAATTTCAATCTTCTATAGTTCCATGATCCCATATCATCACATAGGCTATACCATGTCAATGCGTCTCCCTTCAATGATAAAGGGAAGACCTTCTTCTTAGCAACATCACCGGAAATACCTGCAAGCTTAAATAATCCACAAACTTCATCCACATATATTAGGTGTTCATCAGGATGCTTTGTGCCATCTCCTGTAAAAGGATTAGCTAGCAGTTTTTCTATTATACTCGAAGGATACTCATAAGGAATTTCAGTTTCAATAGGTTCAGTAAGTTGAGGAGCAACTCTTTGCTCTACTGGTCGGGGTGAAGATACCCCGAACAAGCCCCTCAGAGGATTACTTTCCATAGTAACAAGTGACAGTAAATTTCAGCACACTATATAAATTTTTTCTTACCAAATTCCACCTACCAAAGGCGCTTCACTCCCCGGCAACGGCGCCAGAAAAGAGTCTTGATGACCCACAAGTATAGGGGATCTATCATAGTCCTTTTGATAAGTAAGAGTGTCGAACCCAACGAGGAGCGGAAGGAAATGATAAACGGTTTTCAGCAAGATATTCTCTGCAAGTACTGAAATAAGTGGTAACAGATAGTTTTGTAATGAGATAATTTGTAACGAGCAACAAGTAACAAAAGTAAATAAAGTGCAGCAAGGTGGCCCAATCCTTTTTGCAGCAAAGGACGAGCCTGGACAAACTCTTATATAAGGAAAAGCGCTCCTGAGGACACATGGGAATATCGTCAAGCTAGTTTTCATCACGTTCATATGATTCGCGTTCGGTACTTCGATAATTTGATATGTGGGTGGACCGGTGCTTGGGTGTTGTTCTTACTTGAACAAGTATCCCACTTATGATTAACCTCTATTGCAAGCATCTGCAACTACAACAAAAGTATTAAGGTAAACCTAACCATAACATGAAACATATGGATCCAAATCAGCCCCTTACGAAGCAACGCATAAACTAGGGTTTAAGCTTCTGTCACTCTAGCAACCCATCATCTACTTATTACTTCCCAATGCCTTCCTCTAGGCCCAAATAATGGTGAAGTGTTATGTAGTCGACGTTCACATAACACCACTAGAGGCTAGACAACATACATCTCATCAAAATATTGAACGAATACCAAATTCACATGACTACTAATAGCAAGACCTCTCCCTTGTCCTCAGGAACAAACATAATTACTCACAAAGCATAAACATGTTCATAATTAGAGGGGTATTAATATGCATAAAGGATCTGAACATATGATCTTCCACCAATTAAACCAACTAACATCAACTACAAGGAGTAATTAACAATACTAGCAACCTACTAGCACCAATCCCAGACTTGAAGACAAGAATCGGATACAAGAGATGAAGTAGGGTTTTGAGATGAGATGGTGCTAATGAAGATGTTGATGGAGATTGCCCTCTCCCGATGAGAGGAGCGTTGGTGATGATGATGGCGATGATTTCCCCCTCCGGGAGGGAAGTTTCCCCGGCAGAACAGCTCTGCCGGAGCTCTAGATTGGATCCACCAAGGTTCCGCCTCGTGGCGGCAGAGTTTCGTCCCGAAAGGTTGCTTCTTATTTTTTTCTCGATGAAAGACTTCATATAGGAGAAGATGGTCATCGGAGAGCCACCAGGCGGCCCACGAGGCAGGGGGCGCGCCCTAGGGGGGCGCCCCCCACCCTCGTGAGAAGGGTGTGGGCCCCCTGGTCTTCATCTTTGGCGAGGATTTTTCATTATTTATTATAAGGTGTTCCGTTGAGTTTCAGGACTTTTGGAGTTGTGCAGAATAGGTCTCTAATATTTGCTCCTTTTCCAGCCCAGAATTCCAGGTGCCGGCATTCTCCCTCCTTATGTAAACCTTCTAAAATAAGAGAGAATAGCCATAAGTATTGTGACATAATGTGAAATAATAGCCCATAATGCAATAAATATCGATATAAAAGCATGATGCAAAATGGACGTATCAAACGTATCTATAATTTTTGATTGTTACATGCTATTATATTATCAACCTTGGATGTTTTATATGCATTTATATGCTATTTTATATGATTTTTGGGACAAACCTATTAACCTAGAGCCCAGTGCTAGTTTCTGTTTTTTTCCTTGTTTTAGAGTATCGCGGAAAAGGAAAATCAAATGGAGTCCAATTGACCTAAAACTTCATGGAACTTATTTTTGGACCAAAAGAAGCCCACGGAGTATCGGAGTTGGACACGGAGAGTCCCGGGCTGCCCACGAGGGTGGGGGGTGCGCCCACCCCCCTGGGCGCGCCCCCTGCCTCGTGGACAGCCCGGAGGTCCACCGACGTACTTCTTCCTCCCATATATACCCATATACCCTAAAAACTTCAGGGAGCAGAATAGATCGGGAGTTCCGCCGCCAAAAGCCTCCGTAGCCACCAAAAACCAATCTAGACCCGTTCCGGTACCCTGCCGGAGGGGGAATCCCTCTCCGGTGGCCATCTTCATCATCCCGGCGCTCTCCATGACGAGGAGGGAGTAGTTCTCCCTCGGGGCTGAGGGTATGTACTAGTAATGTGTTTGATCTCTCTCTCTCTCGTGTTCTTGAGGTGGTACGATCTTGATGTATCGCGAGCTTTGCTATTATAGTTGGATCTTATAATGTTTCTCCCTCTCTACTCTCTTGTAATGGATTGAGTTTTCCCTTTGAAGTTATCTTATCGGATTGAGTCTTTAAGGATTTGAGAACACTTCATGTATGTCTTGCGTGGGATACCCGTGGTGACAATGGGGTATTCTATTGATCCACTTGATGTATGTTTTGGTGATCAACTTGCGGGTTCCGCCCATGAACCTATGCATAGGGGTTGGCACACGTTTTCGTCTTGACTCTCCGGTAGAAACTTTGGGGCACTCTTTGAAGTACTTTGTGTTGGTTTGAATAGATGAATCTGAGATTGTGTGATGCATATAGTGTTGGGGAACGTAGCAGAATTTTAAAATTTTCTACGCATCACCAAGATTAATCTATGGAGTCATCTAGCAATGAGGGAGAGAGGAGTGCATCTACATACCCTTGTAGATCACGAGCGGAAGCGTTCAAGAGAACAGGTTGATGGAGTCGTACTCGTCGTGATCCAAATCACCGAAGATCCTAGCGCCGAACGAACGGCACCTCCACGTTCAACACACGTACGGAGCAAGGACGTCTCCCGTGCCTTGATCCAGCAAGGAGGAGGGAGAGATTGAGGAAGAGGGCTCCAACAGCAGCACGACGGCGTGGTGGTGGTGAAGCTGCAGTACTCCGGCAGGGCTTCGCCAAGCTCTTATGGAGGAGGAGAGGTGTTGGGGAGGGGAGGGGCTGCGCCTTGGATGTTGTATGCAGCCCTCCCCTCACCCCTCTATTTATAGGGGAAGGGGGAAGGGGGCCGGCCCCCTCTAGATGAGATCTAGAGGGGGGGCGGCGGCCAAGGGGAGGGGGACTTGCCCCCCAAGCAAGGGGGCGCCCCCTTAGGGTTTCCCCCCAACCCTAGGCGCATGGGCCCTAGGGGGGTGTGGCGCCCCAGCCCACTTGGGCTGGTTCCCTTCTCCATACAGCCCATAAGGCCCTCCGGAAGAGGTGGCCCCTCCCGGTGGACCCCCGGAACCCCTCCGGTGGCCCCGGTACAATACCGATATGCCCCCGAACCTTTCCGGCGACCGTATGACAACTTCCCATATATAAATCTTTACCTCCGGACCATTCCGGAACTCCTCGTGACGTCCGGGATCTCATCCGGGACTCCGAACAACATTCGTTAATCACATACAAGTCTTCCTAACAACCCTAGCGTCACCGAACCTTAAGTGTGTAGACCCTATGGGTTCAGGAGACATGCAGACATGACCGAGACGACTCTCCGGTCAATAACCAACAACGGGATCTGGATACCCATGTTGGCTCCCACATGCTCCACGATGATCTCATCGGATGAACCATGATGTCGAGGATTCAATCAATCCGTATACAATTCCCTTTGTCAATCGGTACGTTACTTGCCCGAGACTCGATCATCGGTATCCCAATACCTTGTTCAGTCTCATTACCGGCAAGTCACTTTACTCGTACCGTAATGCATGATCCCGTGATCAACCACTTGATCACATTGAGCTCATTATGATGATGCATTACCGAGTGGGCCCAGAGATACCTCTCCGTCATACGGAGTGACAAATCCCAGTCTCGATTCGTGCCAACCCAACAGACACTTTCGGAGATACCTGTAATGTACCTTTATAGTCACCCAGTTACGTTGTGACGTTTGGCACGCCCAAGGCACTCCTATGGTATCCAGGAGTTACACAATCTCGTGGTCTAAGGAAATGATACTTGACATTTAGAAAAGCTACAGCAAACGAACTACACGATCTTTGAGCTATGCTTAGGATTGGGTCTTGTCCATCACATCATTCTCCTAATGATGTGATCCCGTTATCAATGACATCTAATGTCCATAGTCAGGAAACCATGACTATCCTTTGATTAACGAGCTAGTCAACTAGAGGCTCACTAGGGACGTGTTGTGGTCTATGTATTCACACATGTATTACGATTTCCGGATAACACAATTATAGCATGAACAATAGACAATTATCATGAACAAATAAATATAATAATAACCATTTTATTATTGCCTCTAGGGCATATTTCCAACATATAGTATAATCATACCCGCGGATACTTGAGGTGACATTGGAGTATCTTGGTGACATTAGGGTTTTGATTGATTTGTGTCTTAAGGTGTTATTCTAGTACGAACTCTATGATAGATTGAACGGAAAGAATAGCTTCATGTTATTTACTACGGACTCTTGAATAGATCGATCAGAAAGGATAACTTTGAGGTGGTTTCGTACCCTACCATAATCTCTTAGTTTGTTCTCCGCTATTAGTGACTTTGGAGTGACTCTTTGTTGCATGTTGGGGGATAGTTATATGATCCAATTATGTTATTATTGTTGAGAGGACTTGCACTAGTGAAAGTATGAACCCTAGACCTTGTTTCAAAGCATTGCAATACCGTTTGTGCTCACTTTTATCATTAGTTACCTTGTTGTTTTTATATTTTTAGATTACAAAAACCTTTATCTACCATCCATATACCACTTGTATCACCATCTCTTCGCCGAACTAGTGCACCTATACAATTTACCATTGTATTGGGTGTGTTGGGGACACAAGAGACTCTTTGTTATTTGGTTGCAGGGTTGCTTGAGAGAGACCATCTTCATCCTACGCCTCCTACGGATTGATAAACCTTAGGTCATCCACTTGAGGGAAATTTGCTACTGTCCTACAAACCTCTGCACTTGGAGGCCCAACAACGTCTACAAGGAGAAGGTTGTGTAGTAGATATCAGCATGCTATACCGTGATTAGCACCATAGCATGTAAAATGGGTAAAATTTAATGTGGCACCCTCAAATTTGCTTAGCGACGTTTAAACGCCGAAATAGCGCGTTTTTTCGTTGCGAGAACCACCAGATCCAATCTAGACACCATCACGAAGGGGTTCATCACTTTCATTCGTGCCTCTCCGATGATGCGTGATGAAGGTATGTACCTAGGGTAGGGTCATGGATCTGTCCATCATACCCTCCCCAAGGACATCTCTACAAAGAATCAGAAGCAGTCGAAGAGAAACCATCATCCACTCGACCATGAAGATGTGTTCACTCGACCACCTAGAAGACACTCGACCACCAGAAGATGAGAAGCCCTTCACTCCGCAACGGTCGGGGTTTAAACCATAGCTTTATGGACATTTATAGCACTTTACTTCGGACGTTACCAGTAACGCTCCTCCTTTATGGACATTGAACCATGTGTAACGGAGGGGAGCTGGGGTCCTGGAGCACTCTATATAAGCCACCCCCCTCCTCTGGGACAAGGGTTCACACTTTCTGTAATTCACACACATATATCCAGTCGACCGCCTCCGGGCTCCGAGACGTAGGGCTGTTACTTCCTCTGAGAAGGGCCTGAACTCGTAAAAATCACGTGTATAACTTCTCCATAGCTAGGATCTTGCCTCTACATTCCTACCCCCCTATTCTACTGTCAGTCTTAGAACCACGACAGTTGGCGCCCACCGTGGGGCAGGTGTCTTAGCGACTTGTTGGAGAAGTTGCAATTTTTCCGATCCCCTTCATCATGGTTTCAGGCGGAGGTTTGGCTGAGGGCCGCGAGATCCGTCTCGGTGCGCTTGTGTTTGTTGCCGACGACTCCGCTTGGCTTCAGGAGGCTCCACTCGACGTCGACGCGCTCCCCGCCCACGGGGCGACACACTTTCGCGCGTGCGTCCGCGGCGTCCTCCTGCGGCAGCCGTCAGCCTAGTATCAGTCGACTCCAGTAGCTTTCCCCCTCCCTGTAGCCCGCCGGAGCAAACGCTCCGGTCGGTCGAGGCTTCAGTGGTGGGTGAGGCATGCGGTGGCCCGCCAGTCAGCCACCCCTCAAGTTGCGGTGATCGAGCCCGACGAAACTCTCTATGGCCTGTTCGATTTGTCGACTCGCTCCGTAGAGACCGCATCTGAGTGCGACAGCAGTGGCCCAGCGGCTGAAGTTCTGATGGTCAATGGACCACGCAGCCCTCCTGGCTTCACCCGTGAAGACGGAGGCGACGGGAACGGCGATCCGTCGCGCGTTCATGAAGAGTACCGCCCCGAACCCCTCTCTTCGCAGCAGAGGGAGGAACTTCACCGCTGGAACATGGATGCACTGCATACTCCTATAGTTGGAGAAACCCCTGAGGCCCGGGCCTTGGAGCAGGCGCGTTTGGCCAACTTGGCTGAGCGCACTCGACTGGAGAACCTCCAGCGCGCACTCGACGATCGCGCTCGGTGGCGCACTCCCGAATCCAGTCGACGCCAACTTTTTCCTCCTCCGACTCAGGTATACTGAACCCTGATCCAGAATCTAGCAGCTGCTGCCTGGATAGCGGAGTCGATCCAACCCTCCCAGTCAGAAGCTGGCCGAGGTCTGGTGCAGATCCAGGCCTTGCTCCGGGCGGCGGGAGAACAGAATACGGTTGTATCTCAGTCGCGGAATAGGATCCATAGCAGATCCGTGGTTGCAGACACAGTTCAGTCAGCCCATAGCCCAAGATCGCCCCTGAGGCATGAGGGACGTGGAGATCGACGAGATCAGTACAGAAACCGAGAGCAGTATGATCACCGAGTCGATCGCGATGATCGTCGTCGAGTGCCCACGCCTCCCCCAAGGAGTGGGTCGTACGTGCCTCGGCAACATGAAGACAGACGCCCTCACAGTGTTGGGCGAGGTATTCCAGTCGACCCCAGGGAGCCAGGCTTTGATGCGAGATCTATTCTCGTTCAGGGCTTGGTTGACAGAAACAGAGCTCACCGAGAGGGCCATGACAGGGATCCGCAAACCAGCAACAGAGCGCATGTCTCAGGACCAGAGTGCTTCAGCAGAGCTATCAGATCTGTAGTGATTCCCCCCAACTTCAGGTTGGCGACTGGAGTCAGTAAGTTCACTGGTGAGTCCAAGCCAGACACTTGGCTTGAAGACTACCGAGTGGCTGTCCAGATTGGTGGCGGCAATGATGAAGTGGCCATGAAACACCTTCCTCTGATGTTGGAGGGCTCGACTAGAGCATGGCTGAATTAGTTGACGCCTAGCAGTATTTATACTTGGGAAGATCTCGCCCGAGTGTTTGTCATAACATTCGAGGGCACTTGCAAACGGCCAGCAGGTTTGACAAAATTACAGTGTTGTGTTCAGAAACCGAATGAAACTTTGAGGGATTATATCCAGAGATGGATCACCCTACACCACACGGTAGAGGATGTGTCAGATCATCAGGCAATTTGTGCCTTTAAGGAAGGTGTCAGGTATCAGGAGTTGAATATGAAATTCGGCCGGACAGGAAATATGACTCTGGCTCGGATGATGGAGATTGCCACCAAGTATGCCAATGGTGAAGAAGAAGAACGACTCCAGAGTGGCAAGCACAAAGCAGTCGCCCACGAAGCCAGAGGAGGAAACTCCAGTCGGAAACAGAAATGCAAGGCCGAGCCAGCTGCTCTTGGTGAAGCCTTGGCTGTGGTTCAAGGAAAGTTCAAGGGGAAGCCCAAAGGGCCATGGAACCCCAAGAAAGTAAAAGACCAAGATGGAAATGACGTGTTGGATCTGCCGTGCCACATCCACACCAAAAAAGATGAAGAGGGTAATTTCATTTACTCGAAGCACACCACTCGGCAGTGTCGGCTCCTAATCCAACAATTCCGAGAGAAACAACCCAAGGAAAAGGAGAAGGAAGCAGACAAGGCTGAGGATGAAGAAGAGGATGATGATGGTTATCCCCACATGAATTCCACTCTGATGATTTTTGCTGACGTTGAGAGCAAAAGTCGATTGAAAGTCATCAATAGAGAAGTGAACATGGTCGCTCCGGTGACACCCAGTTATTTGAAGTGGTCACAGACTGGCATTACATTCGACCAGTCTGATCATCCAGCGCACATAGCCACCCCTGGGAGGCAAGCACTGGTGGTCGACCCGGTGGTTGAAAGCACTCGACTGACAAAAGTCCTGATGGACGGTGGCAGTGGCCTGAACATACTGTATGCAAAAACATTGAAGGGAATGGGCATTCCGATGTCCCGACTCAGCGAGAGCAATATGAGTTTCCATGGGTCATTCCAGGCAAGAAGGCTGCATCACTCGGCCAGATTGCTCTCGACGTGGTTTTCGGTGATTCCAAGAATTACCGCAAAGAGAAGTTGACATTTGAAGTTGTGGATTTCTAGAGTGCTTATCATGCCATTCTGGGCAGGCCAGCTTATGCACGTTTTATGGCTCGACCATGTTACGTGTATCTCAAATTGAAGATGCCTGGTCCCAAAGGGGTGATCACTATCTCTGGTAATCGGAAGAAGGCAGAAGAGTGCTTCCAGAAGGGCTCAAAGATCGCCGATGCTCAGATGGCTGTGGTAGAATTGCAAGAATACTAGAAAAATGCAGATCCAAGTGATTTGTTGCGAGCCAAGAAGCCAGCCACATATTCAGCATTCCAGTCGTCTGGTGAAACGAAGTCGATTCACATTCACCCGACAGACCCCAATGCTGCTCCGACTCACATTTCAACCACACTCGACTCCAAATAGGAAGAAGCGCTCATCCAGTTCCTTCGTGAGAACTGGGACATCTTTGCATGGAAGCCTTCTGACATGAGGGTGTTCCCAGGGGACTGGCTGAGCATCGTTTGCGAGTCGACCCAAAAGTGAAACCAGTCAAAGAACATCTTCGACGGTCCGCCGTACAGAAGAGAAAGGCAATCGGTGAATAGGTGGCTCGGCTTTTGGCAGCTGAGTTTATCCAAGAGATTTACCACTCCGAGTGGTTAGCCAATGTTGTCATGGTCCCAAAGAAGGACGGCTCACTTCGCATGTGCATTGATTTCAAGCATATCAATCGGGCCTGTCCGAAAGATCACTTTCCTCTCCCTCGCATCGACCAGATAGTCGACTCGACTGCAGGGTGCGAGTGTTTGTCCTTTTTGGACGCCTATTCCGGGTACCACCAGATCCGTCTGTACGGACCCGACGAGATAAAGACAACTTTTATCACCCCGTTTGGGTGCTTCTGTTATGTCACAATGCCATTCGGTTTGAAGAACGCTGGAGCCACATTCATGCGGATGATTCAGAAGTGCCTGCTCACTCAGATCATTCGGAATGTGGAAGCATACATGGATGACATTGTGGTCAAGTCATGTAAAGGTTCCGACCTACTGACTGACCTTGCTGAAACCTTTGCCAGCCTCAGAAGGTATGATATCAAGCTCAATCCGTCAAAGTGCACGTTTGGAGTTCCGGGCGGAAAATTACTCGGTTTCCTCATTTCCGAACGAGGGATCGATGCTAACCCAGAGAAAGTGGGTGCTATACTCCGAATGAAACGCCCTGTGCGTGTGCATGATGTCCAGAAGCTTACTGGTTGCTTGGCCACCCTAAGTCGATTCATTTCTCGCCTCGATGAAAAGGTGTTGCCTCTTTACCGACTGATGAAGAAATCAGATAAGTTCGAGTGGACCCCAGAAGCTGATGCAGCATTTGCAGAGCTAAAAGCCCTGCTTTCCACCCAGTCGGTGCTTGCTGCTCCAATCAGCAAAGAACCTTTACTGCTTTATATAGCAGCCACTAGACAAGTCATCAGTACAGTACTTACGGTCGAGCAGGAAGAAGAAGGAAAAGCTTATAAAGTTCAGCGCCCAGTTTATTATATTTTTGAAGTCCTGACTCCGTCAAAGCAGAGATACCCGAACTATCAGAAGCTCGTCTATGGGATTTACATGACCACGAAGAAGGTTGCACACTATTTCTCTAATCACTCTGTTACAGTCGTCAACGACGCTCCATTGTCAGAGATTCTGCACAACAGAGATGCAACTGGTCGAGTGGCAAAATGGGCGATTGAACTCCTTCCCTTGGATATTAAGTTTGAGGCAAAGAAAGCTATCAAGTCCCAAGCAATAGCAGATTTCCTCGCTGAGTGGATCGAACAGCAACTGCCGACTCAAGTTCACTCGGAGCACTGGACCATGTTCTTTGACGGATCCAAAATGTTGAATGGTTATGGTGCTGGGGTAATACTGGTATCCCCCCGAGGAGACAGGCTCAGATATATCCTCCAGATTCACTTTGATTCCTCCAACAATGAAGCAGAATATGAAGCACTCCTGTATGGGTTGCGCATGGCCATCTCACTCGGCGTCCGTCGCCTCATGGTCTACGGCGACTCAGATTTGGTAGTCAACCAAGTGATGAAGGAGTGGGACGTCAGAAGCCCAGCCATGACTGGTTACTGCAACGCGGTGAGGAAGCTGGAAAAGAAGTTTGAGGGGTTAGAGCTCCATTACATACCCCGACTGAAAAATCAAGCAGCTGATGACTTCGCAAAGATAGGTTGCAAGAGAGAAGCCATTCCCAGCAATGTGTTTTTGGAGCATATTCACACACCGACAGTTCAAGAAGATCCTTTTACTGAAGAACCCCCGCAGCCTAAGAGCGCCACAGACCCGACTGAAGTTGAGGTCCCAGCCATGGTCGATCTGATCATGGAGGTTCTGGCCATTACCCCCGACTGGGCAGTGCCCTACATTGCATACATCCTCAGGAAATAACTCCCAGAGGGTGAGGAAGAGGCTCGACAGATCGTCTGTCGATCCAAGGCCTTTACTGTAATAAGAGGGCAACTGTTTAGGGAAAGCGTGACTGGAGTCGGTCAAAAATGCATAACACCAGAAGAAGGTCGAATGATCCTCGATGACATTCACTCGGGGACCTGTGGTCACCATGCATCCTCTCGGGCAATCGTGGTTAAAGCATACCGAGCTGGATTCTATTGGCCACGAGCAAATGATATGGCGAAAGATATAGTCGACAGATGTGAAGGCTGCCAGTTTTACTCTGACATGTCTCACAAGCCAGCGTCAGCCCTGAAGACCATCCCCCTCGTCTGGCCCTTTGCTGTTTGGGGACTGGATATGGTTGGACCACTGAGAACTGGCAGGAGCGGCTTCACTCATGTGCTCATTGCAGTCGACAAGTTTACCAATGGATCGAATCTAAACCTATCAAGAACCTTAAGGCCAGCACCACTGTCAGTTTTATCAGAGAATTGACATTCAGATATGGAGTTCCACACAGCATCATCACGGACAACGGGTCAGACTTCGATTCTGATGAGTTTACAGCTTTCTGCGCTTCTCAAGGCACACGAGTCAACTATGCTTCAGTCGCTCACCCGCAGTCGAACGGACAAGCAGAAAGAGCCAATGGCCTAATTCTCAAAGGACTGAAACCCCGACTAATGCGTGATCTCAAACACGCAGCAGGCGCTTGGGTTGATGAACTTCCGTCAGTTCTGTGGGGTTTAAGGACAACTCCTAATCGGTCGACCGGGCAAACTCCTTTCTTCTTAGTCTATGGAGCCGAAGCTATTCTGCCAAGTGACCTGCTCCACAACGCACCCCGAGTCGAGCTCTTCTCCGAAGAGGAAGCAGAGCAGGCCCGGCAAGATTCAGTCGATCTCTTAGAGGAGGAAAGAGAGATGGCCTTGATCCGGTCGACCATTTATCAGCAAGACTTGCGTCGATTCCACGCCAGAAATGTGAGGGGTCGAGCCTTTCAAGGAGACCTGGTTCTTCGAGTGGATCAACAGAAACCACACAAGCTCGCCCCGGCTTGGGAAGGCCCCTTCATGATCACCAACTTTCTCCACAACGGAGCATACCATCTTTACAGAGTTGAGCATCAGAAAGATGATTAGCTGCAGTCCAGTACTCGCCTAAGTTCTCTCACTCGGAGACTTAGCTGCAGTCGGTACTCGCCTAAGTTTGAAAAAATCCTACCGAGTGGAGAGCAATCCTCCCACTCGGGGGCTTAGCTGCAGTCCAGTACTCGCCTAAGTTCTCTCACTCGGAGACTTAGCTGCAGTCCAGTACTCGCCTAAGTTTGAAAAAATCCTACCGAGTGTAGAGAAATCCTCCCACTCGGGGGCTTAGCTGCAGTCCAGTACTCGCCTAAGTTCTCTCACTCAGGAGACTTAGCGGCAGTCTAGTACTCGCCTAAGTTTGAAAAAATCCCTACCGAGTTGGAGAGCAATCTCCCACTCGGGGGGCTTAGCTGCAGTCCAGTACTCGCCTAAGTTCTCTCACTAGGATGCTTAGCTGCAGTCCAGTACTCGCCTAAGTTTGAAAAAATCCTACCGAGTGGAGAGCAATCCTCCCACTCAGGGGCTTTAGCTGCAGTCCAGTACTTCGCCTAAGTTTCTCTCACTCGGAAGACTTAGCTGCAGTCCAGTACTTCGCCTAAGTTTGAAAAATCCTACGAGTGGAGAGCAATCCTCCACTAGGGGCTTAGCTGCAGTCCAGCACTCGCCTAAGTTCTCTCACTAGGAGGCTTAGCGGCAGTCCAGTACTCGAAGTTTGAAAAAATCCCTACGCGGAGAGTCCTCCCACTCGGTACTCGCCTAAGTTTGAAAAATCCTACCGAGTGGAGAGCAATCCTCCCACTCGGGCTTAGCTGCAGTCCAGCACTCGCCTAAGTTCTCTCACTCGGAGGCTTAGCTGCAGTCCAATACTTGCCTAAGTTTGAAAAAATCCTACCGAGTGGAGAGCAATCCTCCCACTCGGGGGCTTAGCTGCAGTCCAGCACTCGCCTAAGTTCTCTCACTAGGAGACTTAGCTGTGAGGTGCAGGTCGACTGCAACCTTCTCTTCGGAGCTACGACACAAGTACAACGTACGCTCCATCCCTATCCGCAAGGATGATGAGGTGCGGGTCGACTGCAACCTTCTCCTTCGGAGCTACGGCACAAGTACAACATGCGCTCCATCCCTATCCGCAAGGATGACGAAGCGCAGGTCGACTGGAGCCACCACTTCAAAGCTGCATCTCCAGCGCAAAGACTATTCCGAGTAGTGAACAAAGTTCATTCGAAGGCAAAACGCAAGCACATTCGGAGATAAACCAAATTTGGATAAATCCTAAAGTTCCAAGCAGAAAATCAAAAGTATTCGGGCATCAAGCCCAAAGGAGTTTAACGGTTACAGCAATCACTCGGCATTCCGAGGCAAATTTAAAGCAGATTCAAGTCTCATAAGTTTGTTCACTCGGCAAGAGGAGGGCTGGTAGGCTCCACGAATGAGTCCAGGTCGATCCCATCAGTGATCCGAGTAGCGGCAGCAATGAAAGTCTCCATGAAGGACTGAAATTCATGCTTTTTGGTGTTAGCGACTTTGATCGCAGCCAGCTTGTCTTCACGAGCCTCCTTGCAATGGACTCGCACCAAGGACAGTGCCATGTCAGCACCACACCAGGCGGAGGACTTCTTTCATTCTTGCACTCGGTCGGGGATCTCGTTCAGTCGAGCCATCAGGGATTCCAGGTCATTTTGAAGCATCGCCCTCGGCTAAAGCGATGAGTCGATTCGGGAGACTACCTCCTTCAGGCGCACGAGGTAGCTTGTGGCGCTGGCGATACGGGACTCTAGTCGGAGCACGTTCATTGCAGTTTCATCGCAAACTGGAGAAGCAATAGGGTCCAGACCTCTCTCGACCTTTCCAGTTTCCTCGTCGAAGTCTTGGCAGAATTCTGCAGCCAAAAATTAGTGAGTCGACCGAGCAGGATCCGATCGCAAGCATCAACACAGTCGGTTTAAAAGAAATACCTTCCAGCGTGAGATAGAGCTTCTTGGCAAGAGTCCTCAGATAAGCTTCCGTGTCATTCCTCTTGCGGATCGCGGACTCTAGCTTTTCATTCAGGGCAACCTTGTCCTTCTTCAGACTAGTCACTTCACAGTTAGCTTCATCGAGGCAAGATTTCAGTTTGTTCACCTCCCCTTCCAGCGTCCCGACTGAAGCAAGCTTCTGGTGTGCGAGAGCAGTTTTATCTTGGGTTGCTTTTTGCGCGGCGGCGAGGTCCGAGTCCTTCTTCTCCAGAGCCAACTTCATTTTCTCTACAAAAGAAGCAATCGAATCAAACAAGGGATCAAAGAAATATATTGAAAGTCAGTCGACAGCCAGTTACCTTCCATACCAGCAGCTTCGTCTTGAGCTTTCTTCAGATTCTGCTAGGCCAATTCCAAGTCGTGAGTTGCCTCTGCTTCTCCTCAAGTTCAGCAAACTTGGAAATAAGAGCACAAGACTTCTGTAGAGGGCAAAAGACGGGTCAGTCGATAAGACCAAAGGTTGTTTACTTCTGAGTGAATAAAACCTAAAGAAGTTCGCTTAGACCCCAGCCGACTGCACACAGTCGACTGAGGTCTCGGGGGCTACACCAAGCGGGTGCACTTGGCGTGCCCCCGCTGATTAAGATCCAACTCGACCGGTCCGCCCGGACCAAGTAAAAAAAAGTTGTTCGGACCACAGTCGACTGCGGTCTCGGGGACTACACCCAGTAGGTGCACTTAGCATGCCCCCACCGGTTCAGATCCTACTCGACTGGTCCGCCTGAGTCGAGTGGAAGAAAAGAAAAGGAAAGGAAGGTAGAACACAGACCCCAGTCGACTGCCAGCAGTCGACCGCGGTCTCGGGGACTACACCCAGTGGGTGCACTTAGCGTGCCCCCACCGGTTCCGATCCCACTCGCCCAGACCGAGTGGAAGAACGCAACTACCAAAGACAACAAAACACCCAGTGGGTGCTCTGATTCGACGCAAACAACAGGAGATTGTGTAGAAGAAAATTTTTTGGGTAGCATATCCTCATAGAACAAGAGCAGTCGGAAAGTCTACTTACCTGGACATTGGCCCGAAGAGCAGCGCTGGTGTCGTAGGCAGCCTGGCTATTCTCATGCACCGTCTTCACCCGCTCCATCATCACGTCAACCTGTCAGATGGCTTCCGCAGCCGCTTCCGACTGGTTGTCCAGGACGGGGTAGCTGGTGAAAAAGAGAGCAGACGACCCAGGTGTGGCAGCTTGGAGCTCCGTGGCGTGGAGTTGGACGACTAAGGGAATCACCGGTGCAGTCGACGGTGCGGGGTGCTCACTCGACAAGGGTGCAGCAAAGGTTACAGAGGCACTGCCCGCGTCTTCAGGTTGACGGACGGGTGGTGTTGTTGTTGGCCCTTGCCGAGACATCTTGCCAGCTGCTACCTTCTTGCTCTTCCTGGGCTTAAGAGCCACATGTTCATCGTCATCTGGAAGATCGATGACGTTGGGTGGAGCTGCAAGACAGATCATTCCACCCCAAGTGAACCACTAGAATGCAATCGACCAAGGAATCAAGAACAAGATCATAAGAGTTTCTACCTGGGTTAGAGGTAACCGCGTCTTCCATCTCCTCGTCTCGGTACTGGAGGGAAGAGGTTCCTGACGTAGCAGCACTGCAAAGACCCGCATCCAGTCGGTTACGCTCTGTTATTCGAGTCGACGAAAAGAACAAGTCAGATGATTACCCGGAGATAGTAGGGACGGTCACTTTGATCCTGGGCAAAGCCTTTGGCAGTTTGAAGGAGGTGGCTTTCGGTGCTTTTGGCGCTGGAGGCGGCACAACTTTGGGCTGCTTCGGAGCCTTCTCAATCGGCGTTGGGGAAGACGTCCTGGGACGCTTCGAAGACTGCCCAATCGGCGCGGACACCAGGCCCGGAGCGCTCGCCGGGTCGTGAGCGTGTTTCGATCTCCTCTCCCTGCGAGGAGGCGAGTCGACCTCTTCGTCATCAGTCGATTCGTCGCTCTCCTCGTCCTCCTCGGCATCCAAGTACCCTTCGCCGCTCTCATCCCCGCTCGCTCCTTCCTCGACGTCTTGCTCCTGTACTCCGTTGGGCATTGAGTACATGTCGATGAGGGCCTGAAAAGAAAACGATCAAAAGAAATTTAGTCGACCATCAACAAGATGTCACACAGTGAATCGGAAAGATACTTGATAGAACAGAATCATACCTGCTCCGGCTGACGCGAGTGGTCGAATGGAATCACCCTCCTAGACCCCCGAGGGTTGTCTTTGTTGCTGGTGATCCCCATCAGCCACTTCTCCAAGGTGTCCTCGCTGACGTCCTCCGGGTGGATCCGAGTGGAATCCTCGAGCCCAGAGTACATCCACATTGGATGATCACGTGCCTGAAGCGATTGGATGCGTCGACGGAGAAAGACCTCTAGTAGGTCCATCCCGGTCACCCCGTCGCGGACGAGTTGGACGACCCGCTCAACCAGCACCTTGACCTGCACCTTCTCTTCTGGAACCACCTTCAGGGGGCAGGCTTCTCCACTCGAGCCAAAGAAAAGGGAGGAAGTCTAGTCGACTGACCCAGGGTCGGCTGGTCCTTGCAATAAAACCAAGTCGACTGCCAGCCCCGGACCGAGTCGGGAAGGATCATTGCTGGGAAGGTGCTCTTGCTCCTCATCTGGATCCCCAGGCCCCCGCACATCTGGATCACTTGCGTCCTCTCATCACTCGGATTGGCCTTTTTGACCGACTGGGAGCGGCAGGTGAAGATGTGTTTGAAAAGACCCCAGTGCGGTTGACAGCCCAAGAAATTTTCACACATTGAAACGAAAGCAGCCAGATAGACTATGGTGTTTGGAGTGAAATGGTGGAGCTGAGCCCCAAAGAAGTTCAAAAAGCCCCGGAAGAAAGGATGGGGAGGCAGTGAGAATCCGCGATCTACGTGGGTGGCGAGGAGAACGCACTCACCCTTCCTTGGCTACGGCTCGGTCTCGTTCCCCGGGAGCCGTGCCGAATTATGGGGGATCAGTCCCTCCTCCACCAGGTCGTCGAGGTCGTCCTGGCTGATCGTCGAGCGGATCCAGTCGCCCTGGATCTAGCCCGGCGGCAGGCCAGATCTCGACGAGGATCCGCCCCAGCTGGTCCGCTTTCCCTTCGCCTTCGCGGTCACCTTCTTCGCGCGCTCCAGCGCCACCGTCTTCTCTTTCCCCATGGCGACGGATCGAGCTCGAGCGAGGGTCCGGCGATGAGAGCAGAAGCGAGCGTGGCGGAGAGGTCGGAGGAAGAAGAAAAGAGAATGGGAGCGCACGGGGCAGAGGCCTGGTCCGGTGCCTTTTATAAGGTCGTTCCCCAAGTGACTGACTAGTGGACCCAGACAATCTAAACAAATCCCGCAACAGTCACGCGTGCAGTACATGGCGAAAAAGGTGGTGCAGAGATCGAGGAGACTTGCCTAATCCGTCCCGATTACCACGGTCTCACCCGTCTGGCGCGCTTCCCGAAATTCGAATCCCGCGAAATCCGTGGAGAGCAGAGCAACTTGTCAGACTGAAGACAAATGCCCTCTACATTATCATTCAGAATTCTATCGTGAAAATTCACTCGACAAAAACCAAAAATGGGCCAAGGCGACTGAAAAAGGAGTCGACCTCGTCTCCTCAATTCATTGTTTCAGAACAAGATATACTCATAGCACAAAGAATGAGTTGAAAGTGTTCCCAACTCCTTCCTTACTCAAACCCTGATCCATTTGGGGGCTAATGATGAAGGTATGTACCTAGGGTAGGGTCATGGATTTGTCCATCATACCCTCCCCAAGGACATCTCTACAAAGAATCAGAAGCAGTCGAAGAGAAACCATCATCCACTCGACCATGAAGATGTGTTCACTCGACCACCTAGAAGACACTCGACCACCAGAAGATGAGAAGCCCTTCACTCCGCAACGGTCGGGGTTTAAACCATAGCGTTATGGACATTTATAGCACTTTACTTCGGACGTTACCAGTAACGCTCCTCCTTTATGAACATTGAACCCTGTGTAACGGAGGGGAGCTGGGGTCCTGGCGCACTCTATATAAGCCACCCCTCCTCTGGGACAGGGTTCACACTTTCTGTAATTCACACGCATATATCCAGTCGACCGCCTCCGGGCTCCGAGACGTAGGGTTGTTACTTCCTCTGAGAAGGGCCTGAACTCGTAAAACTCGCGTGTACAACTTCTCCATAGCTAGGATCTTGCCTCTACATTCCTACCCCCTATTCTACTGGCAGTCTTAGAACCACGACAATGCGTGATTAGTTCTTTGTAGACCTTCGGGTCCGTAGTTAGTAGCTAGATGGCTTCCTCTCTCTCGCTGAATTCTCAATACAATGGTCTCTTAGAGACCCATATGATGTAACTCCTTTTGCGGTGTGTTTGTTGGGATCGGATGAACTTTGAGTTTATGATCAGATCTATCTTTTTATATCCATGAAAGTTATTTGAGTTTATTTGATCTCTTATATGCATGATTGCTTATAGCCTCGTATTTCTTCTCCAATATTTGGGTTTTGTTTGGCCAACTTGATCTATTTGTCTTGCAATGGGAAGAGGTGCTTTGTAGTGGGTTCAATCTTACGGTGCTTGATCCCAGTGACAAAAGGGGAACTGACACATATGTATCATTACTACTAAGGATAAAACAATGGGATCTATCTCTACATAGATAGATCTTGTCTACATCATGTTGTCGTTCTTATTGCATTACTTCGTTTCTCCATGAACTTAATACACTAGATGCATGCTGGATAGCGGTCGATGTGTGGAGTAATAGTAGTAGATGCAGGCAGGAGTCGGTCTACTAATCTTGGACGTGATGCCTATATAATGATCATTGCCTGGATATTATCATGATTATTTGAAATTCTATCAATTGCCCAATAGTAATTTGTTTACCAACTGTTTGATATTTTTCTCAAGAGAAGCCACTAGTGAAACCTACGGCCCCCGGGTCTCTTTATCATATATTTGGCTTTGCGATCTATTTTTCTTTTGCTTTTATTTTCATATCTATTAAACCAAAAATACAAAAATATCTTGCTGCATTTTATTTATTTATTTTATTTGGTGTTCGATCTATCAATCTAGTATAATTTATCTCATGTCTGTTTGCCAACTTGAGGCGCCGTTACCCGAAAGGGATTGACAACCCCTTTAACACATCGGGTTGCAAGTAGTTGTTATTTGTGTGCAAGTGTTGTTTACGTTGTGTTGCTTGGTTCTCCTACTGGTTCGATAACCTTGGTTTCATTACTGAGGGAAATACCTACCGCTATTGTGATGCATCATCCCTTCCTCTTTGGGAAAATACTGACGTAGTCCTAGCAGACATCACGTGCATGGCTGGCGGGACCTGTAAGGCGGGGGCGGGCGGGCATGCATGCATGGGGGAGGCAACGGGCGCGGAGGACTGCGAGTCCAGGTGGTTGCGTGGCGCGAGCGGAGTGGGCGGGGTGGGGTAGGTGGGATACAGCGCGGAAAATCCGAGGAGGGGGCATGGGACAGGGTGGTTGGGATCTTCTGTGGCGACCGCGGGTGGTGCGTAGGGAAAACAGAATTCATCAAAAACTACATGACGAGAGGTGTGATAACTTTACGGGTGGAGAGATCGAAGCACCTGTAGCCTTTCTGCTCGCGTGGGTAGCCAATGAAGATTCATCTAGTGGAGCGTGGCGAGAGTTTGTGCGGGGCGGTGGCAGAGAGGTTAGGGAAACAAAGGCACCCAAACGCGCGAAGGTGATCGTATGTAGGGTTTTCACCGTAAAGAAGAAAGTGTGGGATAAAGTGGTGGATGGCACGGGAAGGGCGAATGTTGAGATGGCTGTTGGCAGTGTGGAGAGCTTCAACCTAGAATGGCTGAGGGTGATGTGCTTGGAAGAGCAGGGTGCGGACCACGTCATTGGTTGTACGGATATGGCACTCCGCTTTGCCGTTTTGTGGGAAGGTATGTGGGCACGTAAGGCGAAAGGAAATACCATTAGTGGAGAAGAACTCTCGGAGTTGGGTGGTGAGGAACTCACTGCCATTGTCACACTGCAAGCATTGCAATAAAACATGAAATTGAGTGAGGACAAAAGAAAAGAAACGTTGTAACGTGGCGCATGTGTCGGATTTGGCACAGAGTGGAAAGACCCAAGAATAATGTGTGTAATCATCCAAAATAATAAGATAGTACTTGTAGCCCGAAAAACTAATGATCGGTGAGGTCCACAAATCGCAATGCAAGAGTTGAAATGGCACGGTGGTATAAGAGGTAGAGGTAGGAAACGGAAGTCATGTGTGCTTGCCCAATTGGCAAGCGGTACAAAGTGGCGACAAGGAAGCTTTATTACATCTTGGTGGAACATCAAAGGGAAAATAAAACTAATGTAGAGGAGTCCGGATTGCCGAGCCGCTTATGCCAAAGATCCGATGAGGTGGTAGTGAAGGCCACGAGAGGGGTGTCGCCGTGGTTGCCGAAGAAGCGGTAGAGGTCGCCGGAGCTATTGCACCTCAGAAGGACCGCCTTGGTTTGAAGGTCCTTCACAGAAAAGCCGAGGGGGTCAAACTCCACGGAACATAAATTATCGCGAGTGAATTTGTGTGGACGAAAATGAGATTTTGAATAATATTAGGTGAAAGTAATATATGAGTAAGATAGAAGGGTCGAGGAGGGAGGCGAGTGTTACCAACGGCATCCACCAGAAGACGAGCCCCATTGCCAACAATAATATGATGAGTATTATGCGCTAATAAAGGATGAGACTCGTCGAGGATACCTGGGTTCCCAGTGACATCGGATGATGCGCCCGTGTCCATAATCCACTCGGCTTGAGCAGGGAAGGCCGCCCCGTAGCTTGGCGCAGAGTGGAACATCGCCGAGGCGTCCCATGAGTACGGCGTGGAGTAGGGCACGGGCGGAGCAGAAGGCTGCATCACGGGGTAGGCGTGCGTGGGCGCACCAGGGCGGGGGCCGAGGACGCCGGCCGAGTTCGGCGGGATCCAAGGAGCACGCGGTGGGGGGAAGGGCATGCCCATGGGCGCGAAATACCCCAGCCAGGGTTGCTGGGTGGCCCAGCCACCGTGGGAGCGTCACCGCGACCACGGCCACGGCCACGCCCCCGCGGCCACCACCACGGTTTCTGCCACGAGCAGCACGGTCAGCACCGCGGCCAACTCCACCACCGCCAGGAGGGCCGCGGTCACCCCCGCCTTGAGCAGAACGATAGCCGCGATCGCCACCGCGGCCGCCGTTGCGGTCACCACCACGATTGTTGCCGGAGTGGACAGCAAGGATCTGCGCGCCCTCGGCGCGCGCCCGCTTGTCGAGGGCGAGCTCGGCTAGCACCAGACGGGACCGAGCTTGGGCGAAGGTGGGCAGCGGGACGGTGGACTGGATGATCGCCGCTTGGAGCTCGAATTTCTTGCCGAGACCGTCCGACATCTGCAAGGTAAGGGTACGGTCGGTGACCTGTTCCCGAACATCAGCGAGGGCCGCAGCGAGGCCTTGGAGGCGGTGGAAATAGTCATTGATCGACTGGTCCCCGCGCACGGCCGCCCGGAACTCCTGGCCAAGGTGCATCACAAGCTCTGCCTCGTTCTCTAGGAAGTACTCGTGGAGGCGCCGCCAGATGGTGTAGGCGGTGGAGCCCGCCGGTGCGACGACGTCGAGAAGATCGCCGGCGATGGTGGCAAAAAACCACAGGACGATTGTGTTGTCGTCATCACGCCAGCGCGGGTTTGAGAGGGGTGCAGCGGCACCGTCGCGGATGTGGTCGTCGGCGTGGAAGCGGACGAAGATGAGATTGATCATTGAAGTAGTTTCTCCAGCGGATGAAGTTAGCGCCGTCGAGAGAGAGTTTGAAATCGACTATGTGGGAGATACTGGATGGGAGGGGTTCAGCCGGAGCAAAGGTCACTGCGACGGCGAGAGGATGGTGGTAAGGGGACTGGTGGTGAGGGGCAGGTTGCCGGACGAAGGAAGGTCAGGGGTGGGCGCTGCGCGCGGAGCCGGGGGAGAAGCAGCGGCCGCCGCTTCCGCAGCAGCGAGGTCGGCAGCCAAGAAGGTTGTGACGCCGCCGGTGTTGTCGGCATCGGTCGGCGGAGGGGAGGTAGGGCTAGTCTACATGGGTAGGGAAGGAAGAACCAGCTCTGATTACCAAGAAGAATGGCGTAACCCTGTGCGCACTGTATTACTCACAGAAAGAAGATACATATACAGAGAAGGCAACCTCCGATCCCTACATGCAAGATCGTGGAGAGGAGGTGTCGTGAAGCTAGCCAGCTACACCGTCAGGACTAGGTCCTGCCATTACACCCGTGGATAACTCATACACATATACATGATAATGATACAACTCAACATGTTCATCAAACGTACATACTATATAGATCATCAAACGGAGCATATTCATCAAACGGACATACTATATAGATCATCAAACGGACATACAAATGCTACATAGATCATGATCATCAAACAGACATGAAATGGATATAATTCACATAAACGATCATCAAACGGGCATAATTCACATAAACGATCATCAAAAATGTCCACAAAGACAAATTCTAACTAGATCAGTAATAATGAAAATATACACCGAATCAACGGGCATAATTCACATAAATGATCACCAAAAGATGTCCACAAGCACAAATTCTAACTAGATTAGTAAAACTAAAATATAAAGACATCAACGGGCATAATTCACATAAACGATCACCAAAACATAATTTACATAAACGATCACCAAAAGATCACCACAGTTTAGCTGACGGACAAATTCTAACTAGATTAGTAATAATGAAAGTTAAAGACGAAGAGAGCGCTGACGGACAAATTCTAACTAGATTAGTAATAATGAAAGTCAAGATGAAGAGAGCGCCGAGCTTCATCACTTTCACGCTAGCCCTTTCATCTGGGTAGGCGTCCAGAAAAGGACGATGAAGCCTTTCATCCTCCGAACGATGCGGTCATGTGGGGTCCTGCTTTGGCTTGACGACTCTCATTGTGTGCTTTTGGTTGAGCTTGGCGACTCGCCACGCGGGCACAAATCCAGGCCCTGCTGGAGCACCTTTGTGTTCTTCCTCCAGAGCCGGTGGGCACAGCTCCAAGCCTAGCTGGAGCACTTTTGCGTTCTTCCTCCAAAGCCGGCTTGCGTTCTTTCTCCACAGCCGGCGGACGTCCATCTTTGTCGTCATAAGTGAATGGCGGCAAACCCACGCTAGGAGCCGCTCCTCCTTGTTCGGCATCCCACCGTGCGACAGCCTCCGATGTGGTGGCGGCTGACTCCATTGCCAGACGCCTCTCGCGGTGGGCAGCGCGCCTTCGATTCAGGCGTGCGTGTCCTCGGCATTGGTAGAGCGGCCACTAAAACCCTTCGCTGCCCTGCCGGACACTAGTAGGAAAAAGCCTTAGTAGTGGCGTTCCACAAACGTGGTTACTGGCGCGGAAGCCAAACGCTAGTAGTATAGCGCCAAGGACATACACCGGTAACATGAGGTGTCGCAGTAGAGCCAGAACTGCCGCCCTTGTCCCCTCGCGACCATTGAAACGTGATGCGGAGGGCCAGCTTGTCCTTGTCGCCAGCCGCGTACGAATGCATCCCAGTCATCATCGTTGGAGTGGCTGCCGATGCCGGACATAAAAGTCATTACCAGACACCTCATAGTCCACGGACATCTCATACAGCTGAGCGAATAATGTCAAAGCCTAAATAAATCAGGTAATATGATAATACGTGGGCATTGATATCAAATCTAAGACTTTGGGCTAGTTTCGCTGCGATGAAAATCTAAAAACCATAGTACGTATGTAATCTTTGTTTAATCTAAGACATGCTTAGTTTGCACACCTGATTGGGATGCCGTAATCTTTCGTCTATTTTACCACAGATATTTTACTCGAGATGTGCGCCATATTCCTTTTCTTGCACTTAGACCTGTCAATATGTGATACTGTTTAAGTTCAAAAAAAAAATGTCATACTGTTTCGTCTATTTTCAAACAAGAAGCCTTCACTCTGGAACGTGGAGTAATTGAGCTTGGGCTCAAATGAGCTCTTTATCTAGGCCCTTCAAAAGTACATCAGGATCTGTGCCATTTGTTTATACTCCTGGCGGTGGGTTGTTAAAAAATGCGGACTGTAGCGTAATACGTATAGGACAGGCGCGTGTGGTGGGCCTCGTTTTGACGGGAGCTGGGACGTCGTTTGTCGCTGACGACTTGGGCCGAGGATCAGATAGCGCGTAGACGTCAGATCCGTGGCCCAGGAAGTTTGCTTTCCGTTCCGTGTGTGGGCTCGGGCGGTAATTGAATGGGTCGTCCGGTACCTTCGACAGCACACAGTTGACCTAACTTTGGGAGCTCTCGCGGATTCCGGCGGCGACGGCGGCAGCAGCGACCAGCATGGCAGCCGTAATCCTTCCCCGCACTGCCTCTTCGTTCTGTACGCAGCGTAAGTAGTCGTTCTAAATGGATTTCGTTTTGCCTGCCTCAGATCCACTTTGCTTGAGGAGGTCGGTGAGTGTTTGGTGTCCGCCCCGGTGGTGGCGGAGCCCATAGCGGTCGGTACGGTAGTGGAGCTTGAGGTGGCGTCGCAAAAGATGCTGGATCAGGCGCAACCGGAGCCGGAGGGTCCGGCTTTCACAGCGAAGGCACAAATCTTGCCGTGCAGTGAAGCGGCGGCGGAGAGGAAAGACAGTTCTCCACCCAGTTCGGAGCTGTCAACTGGGAAGATGAACCCCCGAGCGCCTGGATGGAATAAGAGGTCAGTAGTGGTTTTCATCGTGTAGTTACCCAGGCATATGCAGTTCAATTATTCATTCTAGCTGGGTCTGTGGGCACTTAAATTCACGTCTGGCAGACAACATTTCGGTGTTTCCACTCGATGGAACCTAGCTGCATTAATGAGTTCTTTGATGTACCTCTGAGTGTTTAGATGCATAGTTGTATGTCAAAAGTTTACTAGGGATTCAAAGCTTGACACTGGAACAAGAACAGAAAATTGCAGGTGGTGTGTTCCAGTGCTTGCTAGTTGTCAAGTTCAAATGCTTCCAGATGAAGAAAGCAGAGAGTTGATTTATTGAACTTGCAGTATTCAGTGTTGCTGACCCTCTTGCATTTTTGCTTTGATCTGGGGGTTGCATGCCTAGAAGAATAGTTGCCAGTGCTAGCAATGTAATTGCACTTGTTCAGGGTTCGCTGACTCCCTGGTAGTTAGAGAAATGACAGTTAGGCGGTTTTTCATCATTGAGATAAATAGTACTCCCTCCATAAACTAATATAAGAGTGTTTAGATTGTGATCTAAACGCTCTTATATTAGTTTATGGAGGGAGTATAAGTGTAACGGCATGTAGTTAACTGGGTGCGAAAAATTTCAGTGGATAAAATAGCTAACATTAGACTAAGGAGGCAGTTTAAAGTCTGGTTGCTGTTGCAACCATACAGAATGTACAGTGGTGGCATTAATATTTTTAATTTCTCGTTCGAACGCTGTGTTTCCTTAATGTTGCAAAAATAAAGCTATACATGGATGATGGTCTGTAGGTTGAGGACCGTTGCTGCAGCTCCAAGCCGCCCACCTTGCCCAAACCGCACCAGTGCATTTGAGAAGGCCGTTCGTAGCTATGCCGAAAACCCAACTGAGAATGTAATAACCCCAACTGTCGGCACATCGTTCGACTCAGTTGGGGAGGCATACGACTTTTACAATCTGTATTCATGGGAAAAGGGCTTTGGTATTCGATACGGTAAGAGCCGACTGAATGTTGAGAGGACGAAGTGCATGCAGGAAATAGTATGTGGTTGCTCGGTGAGTATGAAATTTTTGCTTTTTTTGCTGGGGCTACTGACAGAGCAGAGTTGCTTACATTGACTGAATTTCCGGAAATTTATGCAGGGGAAAGCTGGTGTGGAGAACACAAGCTCATGTCGTTGCCAATGCCTTGCTCTGATAAGGCTGCTATGAGCAGAGGATAATGGCTGGTATATCGCAGATACATTGGCGGGCGGATGCCATTTGTTTCTGAGTATGTTTTGATCATGCTGTTTGTGCTGAAAAATGTAGGACCAATGCATCAGAGGCAAGTGGCGAATGCAACAACTGCTGTGTCAAGGCATAATGCCATTGATGCAGGTCCCCCGGGCTTCGGGCGTAGCACGGCCACATCTGTTGGTGTGCAACAGACAGAAGGTATGGTGAGTGTTCACTGAATGAAAACAGGGATCTCCTGAACAAACTAATTAAAATGGAACTGTTGGGCTTGGCAGGAGATGAAAATGAAATGGGGAATATCTTGCAAGAGATCACAGAAATGCAAGCTACTGCTGTAGATGGGGGGAGAAGACATGTAATTTCATCGTGCAAAAATATAACGATTGGCATGGAGTGTGCTAGAGCCAGGAATGTCACTGTGAAACATGAGAACGATGAGGATAGCTGTAGACAGCCTCGTGTGCTAGACATTGACGGGGAGTGTGCGAGGCAGCTCCAGAAAGAGCTGGACGAGGAATGTAAGTAACTTATTTTTTTTCCAAGACTGGAGATATATTTATGTTGTACATAGCGTAGTCAAAAAACAAATAGAGGTTAAATTAACGACTAAGCCATATGTATTTACTGCAGATGTGATTGAGGAAGCAAGCCGTCAAGCAAACCGACTAAAATCAATGATTACCCCGGGAGTGGTTGTGTGCGTGGTGGACACTGATAGCAGCAAAGATGCTGAATTCGAAGAAAGGTCTGATCATGAGAATGACTGGCTGGTGGAGATTGATAGGAGACTAAAGGAGCAAGAAGATAAAGACGCTGAACTGGCAAAGAAACGTCAGGAAGAGGCAGAAAGGGAATCAAAGGAGCAGCAGGCGAAAGATGAAGAGCTTGCAAGTAAGTGTCAGCAAGAGATTGAACAGAAGGCAATGGAGCAGTTGGCAAATGATGATCAGGTTGCATGTATGTATCAGAAGATGTATGACCAGAATGGTGAGTGGGATACAAATACAAGTAGATGTTTTTTTGTAGAAATGATGGCCATGTTGCGGGTAGCTAATGCCTTTGTGTCTTTTGTGTAGCCACTGACGAGCAAATCAAGGTGGCGACCACACATCATGGTCAGGGAACAGGGGCAGGTGGTCATAGAGCATCAGGTACATTTGTGGAAAAAATTCAATTCGTATTGAGAGAATGATTTCACATTCACAAGTGTGTGTGATGAATTTTCTTGCTTTGTAGACGTGGGAGTTCAGACGAGGTTGGACAATTTTTTCCACTGTCGGACTGGTCTGGCAGACAACGAACCACTGAAGGTATTGTTGTGGGATGAGTAGAAGTAGCATATGACTGGCTAAACAAGGATGCTAAACATGTTTGATTTGCAGGACGGAGATGTGTCATTCGGAAGAAATGTAAGTGCAGCAAGAAATCAAGAAAGGGGAGGGCTAAACAACGAGGTTCTCAAATATTGTTCAGACGATCTGTCCAACAGAAAGCTCTGAATCAGATGACAGCAGCACAGATGACAGGAACATTGCTTACCACATAGTACGTAGACCGATCCGTTTGTCAATTTTGTGTACATGTTTCATATATATGTGTGTGTGACAATAAAGCATTGCAAAAATCTTCAGGAGTTGCCAACATCGAGACGAAATACTATGCCAGTGAGGTGTGGGTGGGTGGCAGCAGATGTGGGGCGAGTTGCTGCGCCTGCTGCAGAGGTCGCAAATGTTTCCGTAGTCAATAATCCTGGTCAATAATAATCCTGGTCAGTGCACATGCTTACCTTGCTGACTTTTTTACCATGATTTCTATTCATATATGCACTGAAATATGAAAAAATGGTTTGGGTGCAGAACATTCAACTGGTCCAGTGACTCCTGGAGTTGCCATGCAAGCAGAAGCATCGGAGGTTCCACAGACTATTGGCACACTTCATCGGCATGACGACAGGCGCGGTTACACTTTCCAGAGGACAACAAGTGAGCTATGTTTGAGGTTTAGTTTCTGCAGCAACTGGAGGTCGAGCATGCCACCAAAGCCGATGCTTGCCACAAGGAATCGCTTGAACTCATTGAATGTCCGAATAACCTCAACAGCATGCTTGACAGATATACGAGATGTTGGTGCTGGACAGCAGCCTGTGGCATCATTCTCCGCTGAATCATCACTATTTATGTTGCTAGGAATCTGTAGGTTGGCATCGCCCGTATCCCCTTCACAGCTATCTTCATCGGACATGTTGGGTCTGCAACATGATCAGAGAAATTAAACCTGATATACAGTCCCTAACCAATGGAGTCACATGATGCAATGCACGTATATCTAAAATGGATTGAAACTGATAGTAGATGATGGTTTTCAATAACTGTATAGGTGAACCCAACAAAATATGGAATCTCTAGTATCGTAGTGACTGTAGATGATGGTTCTGGAATCTGAATCTAATTAAACTCTGAAACCTATATTTTCTTATACACTCAAGCTAGAAACTGAATGTAGAGATGTATTGACTGCATCTGAAGCGTGAATGAAAAAGTAATTATAAGTTATGGCCATCCGTCTTGGTTTGAAATGATTTCTATGGAGCGAACTAGGCATATGTGGCTGCCAAATCTACCAACTCCTAATGAGGATCTGGCTGATCCAACCGGTGACTAAAAGGGTGAACACTAGAAGAGCGGCATGGGCAGCACGGGACACGGTGATTACCAGAGAACCTCAAACACTCTGAGCAGTACGTTAATTTACATATCCATGCTGGCATACAAATGACCTGACAAAAATGCGTCGGGATGGTCGAGTTGAACACAAAAGCGAGCAGTAGAAACTAGACCGGAGGCACTTAGTGGAATAATCAAACTAAAAAACAGTGGACTTAACTAGACGACTCCTCCATACTACATGGATCATTGACCACTAAACTAGCTGCTTCAGCATGGCGACGACGAGGATGAAGTTGGTTCCGGCCAGGAGCAGCGCCGTACGCTGGCTGTCAGTGAAGCAGCATTGAGGCGCCGCGGGGCAACAGGGGACTGCTGCAGCGGTGGCTGGTTGCTTACATGGGCAGGCTGAATCTCCGCCTGTCCGCCGTCGTCGAAGTTGTGCTCTCGCCTTAGTCTCTGCTGGAGAGGACCGGACGGCGGGACGGGTGGACGGCAAGGGAGTGATGCAGCCTGCAGCACATACGGCTGCAACAGGCCATGACGAGTCAGCTCCGGCAGGTACGTCTCGGTGGATCTCATGAACCGGCATAGCCCAGCCTGCGTGGATCCTAAGTTCAGCACCGGATTGGGAGTGGCAGATCTAAAAGTGATTTTTTTTTGAGGACTTAAAAGTGATTGTTCATCATGGAAGACGGGCACTTACATCTTTCCTGACGCACTTGTAGTACCGAGTTCCGCCGCGAGAGACGAAGGTGACCACCTTAAGCATTTGGGGCAAGCAAACAGTGGCAGCACTTCGTCTGGCTGTGATGAAGAAGAAGAAGCAGCCATGGTCGCCAAGGAGAGGATAAGGGTGAGGAGCGGGGCGTAGATGAATCTTCGAGAGCAAGGGGTGGTGCTGGCGACGCAGTGCAGAAACATTAAAATATCCCTAGAGGGCACCGTTTGGGAAGATAACGGATGAGCCGTGGACCACGACGCAAAGATTCATCTGAGCCGCCTCGCACGGGATGACGGACGTCCAAATGAATGCGGTAGGTAAGTGGGCCATACTCTGTGAAAAAGCAGACATACTATAGAGAATACGGACTAAAAAACAATCCCTGATGCGAATCTTAGCGCGAAAGAACGGTTGTGATAACAGGTGCATCTGAGCTCGAGCTCATAATAGCACTTTCGTTCACTCTGCTTCAATCGATAGTTCTGGACTCAACTTCAGTTAAAAACAACAGTTTTGCTAAAGCACATCTAAATATGCTCTAAGTATTGCACATCTATTTCAAAAAAAAATCCTATGTCATTAATTTTACGCTAAGATTCATGCAAGCATTTTCTTTTGTTTTTTTTTCTTTTTCTTTCTAGCTTGATTGAATCACTTAGATGTGCCCTAGATAAACCTGTCTGAAGACAAGACAATCATTTCAGAGCCAAAGAAGGGTCATGTGGTCGAATCTGGTTCCTCAATGGACTCTGGTCATCCGTTTGGCATTTTACTGCATAGGCTAGGGGTAGGTAGATCCAGCAACAAAATTCCCTAGCAACCGCAAAAAAAAAGAAAAAAAATCCCTAGCGTAATATGGATATCACTACTAATCAGATACAAGTAGGTTTTACCCCGCAAAAAAAGATACAAGTAGGTTTTGGCATGCGATACGCTGGCTACAATGTACAACATTCAGAACTCTGCCCGAAGCACAGCTGGTGTGCGAAGAAAACCGGTCACGAAAGCGCGCGGTGTCAAAATCCGTAGGCAACAGAGTAGGCCAAGCAGCCTACTGAATTTCAGTCGCCCCGTTTTCATTTTGACAGAAAGACTATAAGGGAGGCCCCTACGGTATAATTGGTGCAACGAACCCAAATTGCAATCACTATGCCTTGAATCTGGGTGGGTGGGAAGGCATCAACCCCTTTCTAGCACTAGGCTATGACTCAGTCTGCTTCCTCGCCCCATTTCTCCTTGGGTATCTCACCAGAGTCAGTGATCAGCACCTTCTTCCTCGGCTTGCCGTTGTAAGTGCCTGCGCCCCCTTCAATGGCGTAGACATAATCCATTCCCTGAATCACCCTGCCAAAGACCACATGCTCCCCATCCAACCTGCAGCGCTTGCCATTTCAGAAGTCGTAGATTGGTCAATGTTAAGTTGAGTGCAGACATATGGTGTAATCGAGCTTACCAGCCTGTCTTGATTGTGGTTATGTAGAATTGGGATCCGTTGGAATCAGTTCCGGAATTTGCCATAGCAACAACACCTGCAAGATCACAAGGTAACTCCAATTTCAGAAACAGGGTATTCACATTACGAGGTATTTAAAACAAGGCAGAACATGCCGAAAGAATATTGAAGAACAAACACCACGTAACTTAGTGTAGTGATGCACACAATCATACACACACCCACTTCCAGCTCTATTTTCAGTACTCATCTATGCCAGAATGTACCTTTTAAGTTTAACACTGAGAAACCCCACTAGGTGTATTTTGCGTACTTTCAATTGTGTAATGTAGTGGTCAATCTTGCCATATGAGGGCTGAAAAATTAGGAGCAAACGGGATTTTGCAGGCGTACTAGTGCATTAGTACACCCAAAGGTGCTCGTGGACATTACATGTGGCCCTCAAGGATCAAGGTTTTACACTACTGTCTCATTGGAACTTGCTTCGTCGCCAGATGTAGTGTTTACCAGCTTCAGTGATGCACCAAGGCCCCAGTTCAATCTGCTTGGTCGGCTTGAGGCTGAGAAGACAGTTGCCTCAGCTAAGGAGACAGCATTTCCTTTTTCTCTGGTACGTTTGCTTTAATGCTAAAAGTGTGAGGGAGCTCTGTAGATAATATTTATCTGAGTCTCTGAGACAATCTCAAACAAATAGTTCAGAGCCTCATGCAATACGCTAGCACTTACGGAGGACAGACGAAATAATAAAGATAGCCTATGTAGGAACTTCGCCAGTGGCGGTCACAAAATAGATGGTAGTTGTCTTCATCTCTACTCCTAAAAAGGAATCAGTTGGTCGTGATGTTGTGTCTGACATCTATCGATTTCGACCGTCAGATCTACATCCAACATATGCCAAGCCAGCTGTGGCACTTTTACAGAGAGACACCCGCCACTCCGCTCCATGCTTTTGCACAAAACCCCTCCTTCACTCTCGTGCAGCCCCATCACTCCACCTCCAGCCAGCCATGGAGCTCCGCTCTGGCGGTGGCCACCGCCGGCGTCGTCCACTCCCGACGCCTCACATGCCTCCTCTCCCCTGCAGCCTCCCAACCCTCACATCCCTCCACCACCACCACGGCCCGCCATCCCTTCTCCAAACCATCTCCTCCACCTCCTTCTACATCTCCTCCCACGCCATCCACGGCGCATCTCCTGCCCCCTCATCTATCCTAGCAGTCCCATCGCCCACCATCACCACCACGCCCCCTCCTCCTTGCTGTACCCTCCCCCCTACCCGTGTATGAGCCCGCCTTCGCTAGCTACGGCCATGGTCACCGTTTCCATAGTTGCTTAGACGATGGCAGCACATCATGGAAGTTAATCGATTTGGCGGCCTTCCACCCCTAACGGCAGCCGGCTCTCAAGATCCTCGCCCATCCACGTACAGATTGCCTTGCTTCAACGATGCTGGTCACTGTATGAATACTAGCTGCTCGATAAATGCCAGAGTATGTATACTGCCTTGTATGTGTGGTATAAGCCTCATTCAGTTGGTAGATGCAATTTTCATGTGATTTTGTTATAAAATTACTGCATATGTTATGGATTAGTTATTTCAAAAGATATAATCTTCTTGCTCACATTGTGCGAGGCAACATCCTGATGATGGGAGATTGAATTCATGCTCTTAAAAATTATCAACTTATTATAACTTCTTTCAAAGAAATTATTAACATTCCCATGTATATGCGCATATGCACGTCAAAAATTGGTCCCTTGAATTGAAGTTGCTTGTGAGATTTTGCAAAAGCTACTAATATCAGCTATTCTGCTCGTATTACAATTTCTCCAAAGATATTGATTTTTCATTGTACTGGACTCTCCTGTTAATTAAACTTCACAGAAAAGTCGGTCTCAATGGTGCAGAGGAAAGGAGAAGGGAATTCAGTATGGAGAATAGGAGGGAGGACAGATCCGGAAGCACCAAGATAAATAAGTGAGCTTCGCATTAGCTCATAGTCCCAGAGGAGGACAACGCCCAGGCTACCCATCCGGGGAAAGTATCGGGTGCTCCCAACCTTGGGGTACTCCCGGTGCTCCAATGTAAAAAAAAAACATTTTTAAATGTTTCAAAAAATTCCGGAAAAAATGTGAATGTTCACAATGAATGTGACTAAAACCCCTAAAAATTTCAGGTCCAAAATTGAAACGCAAATTGAGAAACAAAAATGTGAAATCTAGCATGAATAGTGTAAAAAAAAAGCAACACTGACACTATTCACATCTGGATTCAAGGCTGGGAGGACCCGATACTTTCCCTACCCATCCGTTCATTCCTGCCAACCTTGTTCTACCCAACTCCCTGGGTAGGTTAGCTTTGTGTAAGCCTGGCCAATCTTTCTCCGCCTCGTACCTCTCTGATCCGTTCATGCTTGCTTAGGTCCTAGGTTGCATCTTTATCTGTGTTTTCATTAGAGCGCAGAAAAAACATCATTTGTACTTTAGATCTTGTTTTGCTGCACTTTAGCTTGGAGAGCACTTGTCCTTATCGTTGTTATTTTTTCTTAGAGTTGCTACAGCAGTTGGTACACGAATTAGTTGATTATATAAGGCAACATTGTTGTATTTTTCATAAAGAACCGATTACATATCATTCTATTCTCCATTTTCCAAGTTCTTCCTCCATTTACCCGATTCATTAAGATATAATTCGTGTGTGTGAAAATACTAAATTAATTTGGATTTAGGTGAAGTGAACAATGGGAGGATGGTGGAGACCTTGGAGCTGGAGAAAAGACATCGCATATTGTGGCCATCATTTATTGTTGATTTGTTGAGTTAGACATGACATGGTTTATTTTGTACATTATCCTGCCTTTGTTTCAAAACTATGTTGGGGTCACAATTCCCAGGCATACGGGCCTACATTTGAGAAACTCTCTCAACCTTGCATAGCTAATATCAAAAGAATGATATACAAGCTGGAGCAATTACATTATTAAGGTTAGAAACAATCTATTCAGAACTGATTATTGGATATGTGCATGTTTGAATTTCGCATGTACATTATGGTGAGGCACCTATTTTCAGTACAAACAGATCTTTTAGTTCCTTTTTTTAGTGAATTGTACCTGCATGGTGACTTTTGTGATAATACTTTCATGTTTATATGTGTATTTCTTAATAGCTTCATCTTTATTGTGTTGTTTCCATTGTATTCGATTGTTACTGATTTCCCTGTATTGGATTGTTGCACCTATTTCTCTGTATTACCGTCTCGGCAGTATGACTAAGACATGAGTGCCACACATGCTATTGTAACACCTTCATTGACAAAACAATAGTTAGCACTTATGTGCTTATATGCATCAATGGCCTGGGGAGAATTGTTAAGGTTTGTAACAGTCTGACGAATTCAAGTACGAACAGAACAATAGTTAGAACACATGCTACTGTGATGAATTCAAGTACGGGACCTTGGCGAGAATGAACAACATAAAAGTGTGTGGCGCTAACAGTGCAGCATGCAAAAAGAAGTCAAACTCCTTTAACCCTCACACGTAGTTATTATGCAAATCATTTGTTTTCTTTCTTGTAAATATTGTACTAACTGATTCATGATCTGACTTATTTTAACACAACTGCATGGTTATAAGTTTGAAATTCGAAGCGTGGGTGTGGGAGAATTGGGGGATTGTGAGACGGATGTGCCATCGACTATTAATCACGAGCTTGCAATGGGGAGGTCGGCATAGTCGATGCAGGAAAAAGAATGGGGATTTAACGGTAAAAGCTGACAATGTTGTTTGATGTGCACGAGAATCCTTAAAGCATATGTCTAACATGATTAGTGTTGAACCAGTGAAAATATATGGCCCCGCGGCAACACATGGGCAATTAATTAGTAGAACATAAGTGTGTTACTAAGTTGGTATATAACTAAAGGCAAAGTTAAAACTGAACCGAAAAAAAGGAATCCCTGGTTGCACATCTGACCTGGATGTGTATGTTTCACACTGAAATTCTCATCTGGGAAGGTGCCTCCATATATAGATTCGCTTGCTTTCCCATCACCTCTAACTATGTCACCACCCTGAATCATGAAACCTGGGATGATTCGATGAAATGGTGTTCCTTTATAGTGAAGAGGTTTACCCTTGGGCCCATCACCCTTTTCACCTGCAATAATGAACAAAGTACAATATGAAAAATCACCTCAAGGAAATCAAGTAAGACAGCATGCAAACAATTCAAGGAAGAACAATACCTGTACAAAGGGCTCTAAAATTTTCTGCAAAATGCAGGAATAAAAAATATCAGTACCGAAAATAAACTTCATAAGTGAAAGATAGTATTCCTATATATTACTAAACTGTTCCTTTGGCAAGATATTTGAAAGGTGGAAGATATTTAGGATAGTTCATCTGTTGACGCCTCTTTTTCATTATTAACAACCACAGACATCTTAACAAAATGAATGGAAAGTTGCAAACAAGCAGACAAGGTTGGGGTGTAGGCATGCATCTACACATCAGTCTTCCTCCACTAAACTACTGAGAACAATGACCATCCAATCAATTTCCAGTTTTCGCCATTTTATAGTATCTAACAAGGAGCACAAGACCTCAGCATAAATAACTTTTTTGTACGAAAGATTTTATTTCACAACAGGATAACCATGCAATCTTTGACTAGGTCGTTACCCCCAAAGAGTTATATGCTTCAATAGGAAAATATAAGCATGAGTAGAAAGAGAGACAGAGGGTGTGAAAATACCAACTGTCTTTGGCACAACTTCCCCATAAAGACCAATGACAATTCTACCTGTAACAACAGGCCAGACAAGAATTAGGGCAGCCAGAAAATGGTTGTTAAGAATATGTGCTGTTACAATGCAAAGTACAGCGCGACATCAGAAGAAAAATGATGTTATGAAAGAAGGATATACCTATATTTTGGCCATCAATTTCCACGTCCAGGTATACCCTGTGAGTAACTGCTGGTAACTGAACATATGCAGCCCTCTGTCCAACATGAAAAGGAAAAAAATGGTAAATGTTCTGTAATCCTGAATCATCAGTTCATCACCTGGCTAGTCACTGCTAGCAACAAGGCAGTCGCGGTAGTCATGAAAAGGAAAAATGTCCGCATCACGAAGCCGCTACCAACAAGGCAATGAATGGACTAGGTACAGACATGCACATTGAGAATGGAGCAGGAAGATCCAGTCCGATTCCGCCTTATCGACACTCCCTACGAGACTGAACTACCAAGCACGGAACGGCCGCACCAGATTCAGGCCTGTTTCTAAGGCACAACCGGACCAGACCAACCAACCATTGGAAGCTCCCGGAATGGGGAAGTGCGCGAGCCGTACCTGGCTACGGAGGTAGGAGGAGAAGGCGAGGTAGAGCACGAGGCAGGCGAGGAACCCGACGGCCGCCTTCCGCAGCATCGCGAACCCCGAGGTGGCCGGGGGCTTATCTCATCAAAAATCGTCGCGAGTCCGGCGCGAATCTGCTCGCGGTTTCGGGGGATTCGCGGCGGAGGCGAGATCGGCGACGGAGCAGAGAGACGCCCTCCTCCGTTTCGGTACAACAGGCCTGATTTCTGGGGCGCGACTATGTCTCGCGTTAAGCGAGACAAACTTCCGCCTCGCAGTCGACCGAGCGTATGGGCCGGCGCATTAAACGGAACTCCAGTGCCTCGTTTTTGTTTCTGTTGTTCTACTTTTTGATTTTTTTACCTTTTTTTACGATTCCAAATATTCTAAAGATATATATTACAAAAATATACTTTACATAATGTTTTGAAAAACATTAATCAGGCATTTGAAAAATGTTAAACGTCTACAGAAAAGTTGACCATGTATTAAAAAATGATAATTTTTTTATAAAGTATATAAAAATGTTAATCAAGCATTTGGAAAAAATGTTGAAAAAGTATCACAAAACTGTTAATAAAGCATTTGGAAAATATTAAATGTGTATAAAAAACGTTGACCACATATTAAAAAAATGATGAACAAGTATTTGAAACAAATGTCGAAAAGTATTGGAAGAAATGTTAATCAAGCATGTGAAAAATGTTAAACATGTATAGAAAAAATGTTGAACATGTATTTAAAAAATTATGAATTTTTTGATCATATATATATAATGTGAATCAAGCATTTAAAAAAACAGAAAAATGTTAATCAAGCATTTGAAAAATGTTAAATGAGTATAGAAAAAATGTTGGTCATGTGTTAAAAACATGTTGATCTTGTATTTGAAAATGTTAATCAAGAATTTGAAAATGTTTAAAAGTGTGTATAGATAAATTTTGATCATGTATTCAAAAAAAATTATTAATATTGTATTTGAAAATAGTTAATCAAGCATTTGAAGAATGTTGAAAAATATGTATATAAAAATGTTGACAATATGTTAAAGATATAAAAATGGTATTGGAAAAATGTTAAACATGCATGAGAAAAATGTTTTGGACATATATGAAAATGTCGAGTGAAAACAAAACAAAAAATGGAGAAAAAAAGGAAAACAAAAAAACAGAGAAGAAAAAAATATAACCAAACAAAAAAAGAAGAAAAGCCTGTCAAAAAAAAGAAAAAATAGGGGAAAACCCAATGAAAACCAATGGAAAACCCGGTTTCATTCGCCTCAAGTACACAACGCGCCTAGGGCATATCTAGTGCAAGACATCGGCGCAGTGGCTAGCAGAGCAAGTCATCTAAAAACAAAAAGGTGGTGTACCAATTTACATATGGCTGGACACGAGGACATCTAAAAACACACACGTGCAGCCTCTGTTTGAAGCAAACATGCCATTCCTTGTTTTGGTGTGCTAGCTGATCGGCACATATCTACATCGGCGCAATGCCCGGTCTGCAAGTTGCATCGTGAGGATGTGGCACACGCACTTTTCGGTTGCGTTCGGGCTAGAGGAATCTGGTCTAAACTTGCACTACAAGAAAGAGTAACAAAGGCCGGACCACCAGGAGTTTCGGGAGTGGAGATTCTGGCGACCTTGTTATGTGATGAATCGACCACGGCAAACTACACAGATGTGGTTGAAGTTCCAGAATTGATCGCAATTACTAGCTGGCATATATGGTGGCAACGAAGGCAAATAGAAAAAGGAGAGGAGGTGCAGAACCTGGAGAGGTCAAGTCAATCCATACTGGCTATGGCACTCAATTTTGCCCGAGCAGCAGCTCCGAAGGTGTCCTTGCCAAAAATTAACACATGGCTGAGACCACTAAACGGCCAACTGGTTTTGAATACGGATGCTTGTTTTCTGGATGATCATACTGGCTCATGTGGTGCTGTCATCAGAGATCATCTGGGCTATTTCATTGCGGCATCCACAACAAAACTTGACCATGTGGCGGATGTTGTAACAGTTGAAGCAGCTGCGCTATTGGAGGGGCTTAAGCTTGCTCAATCCGTTGGTGCACATATCCTTGTAGCTCGGATGGACAATGCCACTTTGGTGGAGGCGATGGCAAACAATTCTGGACAAGATATGGTGGCAGGACCCATTCTTGCGGATTGTCGTTCTTTGTGTTTACAGTTCGGAAAGGTCATTTTCAATACTGTATTAGAGAATGCAATATGGTTGCTCATAGGCTAGCTCAAAGTGGTAGAGAGGATCAACCAGCTCTGTGGTTGGACTCCCCCCTAGTTTTATTTCGGTTTTACTTGCGGACGATGTAAGCATTTGTTTAAGTTAATAAAGCTAGCCTGATGGCCTTTCCCTCAAAAAAACACATGCCATTGCATTCTCCACTAGAATCTAGGTTCGTCATTTTTCGTGAAGTCTAGGTCTCACACCAACACAAGAAGCATATCGAAATTGACCTTTACTTTGTGCAGGACCGTGTCTCACTGGGCCACATTCGCGTATTCCATGTACCATATTCTCACCAGTTTGCCGACATGTTCATCAAAGGGCTGCCATCAGCTCATCACCATTGTGACTTCCTCTATAGTTTCACTGTCTGAGAATCCCCGTTGTGACTGTGAGGGAGTGTTAGGCAACCGAATATCTATATGAAACTCAGTGATTTTTCTTTACCATATTTTGCGTCTGATAATATTTTTAAACACGGTACAATTGCATGTGCTCACATGAACTCATCCCTATGAACACACATGCACACCCTACACTATGAGCCTTCCGACATACTGAGCTGACACAATAGCTTGAGATTAACGAAGTCAACACAGGTGCCTCGTAGTCGACAGAAACATCTCCTCTCATTGAACGAACATCGTCGAAAAGCCTGAAATAAATCCAGAAAAATGTGAGCACTAGCGTCAAGTCTGGACTTCAACCCTGGTGGGCTGGTTCCACTACAAAGAACCTAATCATCTAAGCTACGGTTCGTTCCCTTGTGTATGATAATATAGCATGTAATCAGGACATTATGGTTAGAACTTGATTGGGTTTATTCATTGTAACGCCCTCGATGCGGCTATATCTTCCACGTGTCGAAGCACGACTTAGAGGCATAACCGCATTGAAAGCAATGTCGCAAGTGAGGTAATCTTCGCAAACAACCCATGTAATACAATAGGGGGAAAAATACATAGTTGGCTTACAATCGCCACTTCACACAATACATGAATACAACATTACAACAATCAAATACAATCAAGGTCCGACTACGGAACCAAAATAAAAGAAGAACCCCAAAAGTGACAAGGTCCCCGATTGACCCCAACTGAGCTCCACTACTGATCAACTAGAACGAAACAACACAAAGGACAAGATCTTCATCGAGCTCCTCCTGAGCTTGGTTGCGTCATCTGCACGGACTCAACGGCACCTGCAAACTGGTTTTGAAAGTATCTGTGAGTCACAGGGACTCAGCAATCTCACACCCTCGCGATCAAGACTATTTAAGCTTATGGGTAAGGTAAAGGTATGAGATGGAGCTGCAGCAAGCGACTAGCATATATGGTGGCTAACATACGCAAATGAGAGCGAGAAGAGAAGGCAAAGCACGATCGAGAAACTATGATCAAGAAGTGATCCTAGAACAACCCTACGTCAAGCATTACTCCAACACCGTGTTCACTTCCCGGACTCCGCCGGAAAGAGACCATCACGGTTACACACGCGGTTGATGTGTTTTAATTAAGGTCAACTTCAGGTTTTCTACAACCGGACATTAACAAATTCCCATCTGCCCATAACTGCGGGCACGGCTTTCGAAAGTTAAAATCCCTGCAGGGGTGTCCCAACTTAGCCCATGACAAGCTCTCACGGTCAACGAAGGATATTCCTTCTAGCGGGAAGACCCGATCAGACTCGGAATCCCGGTTACAAGACATTTCGACAAGGTAAAACTAAACCAGCAACACCGCCCGAATGTGCCGACAAATCCCGATAGGAGCTGCACATATCTCTTTCTCAGGGCACACTCAGATTGTCTTAGGTACGGGTAGGCCAGCCCAGAATTGCCCCTGGTGGCCACCGGCAGCTGACAGGTTGGACCAACACTCAAAGGAGCACTGGCCCGGGGGGGTTAAAATAAAGATGACCCTTGAGTCTGCAGAACCCAAGGGAAAGAAAAGGCTAGGTGGAAAATGGTAAAACCAATGTTGGGCATTGCTGGAGGAGTTTTACTCAAGGCGAACTGTCAAGGGGTTCCCATTATTACCCAACCGCGTAAGGAACGCAAAATCCGGGAACATAACACCGATATGACGGAAACTAGGGCGGCAAGAGTGGAACAAAACACCAGGCATAAGGCCGAGCCTTCCACCCTTTACCAAGTATGTAGATGCATTAATTAAATAAGATATATTGTGATATCCCAACAAGTAAACATGTTCCAACAAGGAACAACATCTCCATGTTCCAACAAGGAACAAACTTCAATCTTCACCTGCAACTAACAACGCTATAAGAGGGGCTGAGCAAAGCGGTAACATAGCCAAACAACGGTTTGCTAGGAAAAGGTGGGTTAGAGGCTTGGTTCAAAAATATGGGTGGCATGATAAGCAAGTGGTAGGTATCGCAGCATAGGCATAGCAAAAGAGCGAGCAACTAAGCAAGTAAAGATAGAAGTGATTTCGAGGGTATGGTCATCTTGCCTGAAATCCCGCAAGGAAGAAGAACGAGTCCATGAGGAAGACAAACGGGCGTAGGCGAACGAGTCCTCACAAACACGACATTACCGGAACCAACCCGAAGAAGCAAACACCGGAAAGAAGCAAACAACATAGTAAAACATCCACCACATAAACATGGCATGATGCACAATCAAGTATGATGCATGTCCGGTTTAAAGAAGCATGGCATGGCAAAGCGCAACAAACAACCCTACAAATTAAGTGGAGCTCAATATGCAATGAGTTGCATAGTGACGGAACACCACAACAAGTTTTTTAGTTCGATCTCATTTATGTACCCAACAATATTAAATGTTCTTAACATGGCAAGGGTGAAGCAAAGTAAACTACCTATCTAGTCAAGTTTAAATGAGGCCGGGAACAACAAACAACAAATCCGGAAACTCCTCATGTGCATATATTAGGTTAGGTCCTGTTCTGCCCTAAACCATATTTTAGAGTTGTTAGGCATGCAAAACAATGTCACCATGATAAACTAGGCAAAATTCTACCCCATTTACATATAAAGTTTGTTAAAAACGGAGCTACGGTTATTTAGTTATGAATTAAACCATTTTAGCATGGCATATGGACAAAGTTACACAAACAGCACTTTAAACATTTTAAACATGGGTGAAAATTGGATATTGTGAAACTAGACAAAATTCTAAGCAACTTTCATATATAAAGTTTTTACATGCGATGCTTAGATTGTGAGTTGTTATATGCATGTTGTCTAGGGACTTTTCTGCAAAACGGGTAGTACTCAGGAAATCAGCTAAAACGTTCTGCGGAAAAAAAATACATCTCGGGCCGGATCTGGTTGGCCCATCAGTGGGAGGGGGCGCAGCAGTGAGGCTCACCCATGGGCTTGGCCCGTTTGGTGGAGAGGAGAGAGGCCGGCAGGCTGGGCCTTGGAGAGGCAAGGAGGCCCGCACGAGGCGAAGGAACTGGGCAGGCCGGCTGCTGGGCTCGGCTCGCTGGATCTGGACCAAGTCAACGAGGGGCGGCCTCGTTCGTGAAGCAGGGCGACGACTGCGGTCAACGCGAAGCGCAGGCGAGCGGGCGCCTCGTCCTCTGCTCATGCAGGAGCGAAGCAGGGAGGTGGCGCGGTGAGGGACTTGGCGAGGAGGGTTCCGCGCGGGAACGACGGAGTCGACGAGCTCCGGCGAGCGGGACTTGGCGCTGGGGTCATGCTCCTCGTGTGCGATGACGAAGCAGAAGGGCTCGACCGGGAAGCGGTCTTGGCGCGGCAGAAGGAGGCCGAGCACGGTTCATGAGTGCAGAGGAGCGCGGGTGGAGGCCATGGTCTCCCAGCGACCTAGGAAGAAGCGGGGCGCTGATGTCTCGTCTCTTCTTGGACGAAGCAGAGGTGCGGCACGACGGGGCTTGAGCGCCTGATGCGGCGGTGGCAGATCCGGGCGCGCGGAGCATCGATCCATCCATGCCCGGCACGAAACGACGACGACGGAGCTTGATGAAGCGGCCATGGTGGTCTCCTGTGAGCGAAAACAGAGAAAGGGAGGGGGAGATCGTGAGAAAGAGAGGAGCACGAGGTGGAAGGAAAAGGAAGAAGGCGGGGCAAAGCGCTCATCTGCTGGTTCGGCCAGCCGGCAGCGGGGCTCCTGTAGTTGTTTGGGTGGCCGGCGACGACGAGCTTCAACAAGAGCCGGACGCGAGGGGAGGCACTGGTCGGGAGAGAGGTCGAGATCGAGCTCCTCTCGATCTGGAGTGGGGTGGTGGCGTGGGGGATTGGGTCGAAGGGGATAACGAGGAGGAGACCAGGGGAGGCGCTGCGGGATCCAAGGAGGATGGCGGCGCATGATGGGATGGATGGGACATGAGGCCTAAAATTTAGGGTTAGGGGGCTATATATAGCATGTAGGTAATAGAAGGGGGATTTTGATCATCGAATTGGGATCGGACGGTCGAGAAAAAAAATAGTTAGGGAGTCCAGAAAGGAAAAAGGAGATGTTTTATAAATGTTTGGGGATGATCCGGACGCAACGGTAGCGACAGCCCGAGTCGGGTCCGGGACAGCTTTCGGGCGCGCGCGAGGAGGGTCGCGGGCTGACGAGAGAGGTTAGGTAGGGCCTGAAGGTGAGTAGTGGGCTGTGTAGACGGTCTCAAGCTGAGAGAAGAGAAGAGAGAGACCCGGCGACTGTTTCCGGAGACCGAAAACGTCCGACGAAAATACCGGCTATAATGCGGCTATAGTTTAACGGTTAGGCTATCAAACGAACTCCGAACGCGATGAAACTTGGCAGGCGGTCTACCTACACTATAATAAGACCGCACGCCAACTCTCATCCCATTTCGAGAACATTTTCCGGCCACTTATAAAATACTATTTCGGACATGTCGCGGGCGTGTGCAAGTGTGTCTGGGCTCAGAACGGACAACGGACGAAACGAGGAGACCGAGACGAATGCAAGTTTTGAAAACATGATGATGCAATGCACATGATGACATGATAAGATGCAACACGCAAGCAAATGACATGGCAACGACGGCGAATAACTGGACGACAACTGGCACATCGGTCTCGGGGCGTCACAACACTCCACCACTACGAGAGGATCTCGTCCCGAGATCTAGAATGGCACCGGAGGGAAAAACGGAAGAGAAAGAGATGAGGTAAGCTAAGTTGCTTCTTTGACAAACGAGTGAAACCAACGAACCTTGCGAGGTTGAGCAAAAGACAGAAAGAAAGCAACGGAGATGAACGAAGTTGAAAACACTCTGTTAGGAAAAAAGGAACAAGGAAGAACAACTTCGAGCAGCACTCCGGTTGAAAAAAAATTATGCAAGACTTGATAAGATGAAAAGAACTTGAGCAGAGGGCACAACACTCCGGTTAAATGGATAAACCGAGAAAAGAACACGATCCTGACGAAACAAGAAGATGGGTGAAAAGAACAACACAACAATGCCTCCGGAACGAAAGAATAGAATATAGATAATTGAAATAAAAGAATGGAGAAGAAAATGCCATCTTATGCCACAAGAGAGCTTAAAGAGGCATCTTTAGGAGAAGGGTCGAACAGAGTTGTTGGAACACCAACAACGAAAAGAATAGGCTTGATATGGTCTTATAGAATACAACTCAAAATATGAGGTGAGAACCTGCCACTCACGGGAAAAGAATTGAATTGATATGAACGAGGAGACGAGAAACTTATTCACCGGGAGGATAGATGAAGCACTATGATCATATATTATCACCATTAATAGCAACAATCCTTAGGGAAAGCTTTAGGTGAAATATAACCCCAGATGACTCCAATGACGAGATTGATGGATTTAAAAATATCTCATTCTTAACAACATGTGTATCATGGAACATGAACTCAAATTATCAAGAATGACATAATACCACCTCTATTGATACGGAAGGAAGGATTGCACTCCGGATTGCAAGATGAAGAATCTTAAGCTCTTAGAAAAAAATCTCAATGAACACTTGGAGAAGGAATATAAATCCTTGATGAACCATCATGTAGAACCTTCATGAAGAACTCTGGTAAACAAAAAGAATGATCAAACGAAAGAAAGAGAAGTTGAAAATACAAGGTGAAGACTTGCAATGATTAGATGGATCTTCACGATGAAACAAATTGAGATAGCTTGGAACTCCGGAAAAGAAAAGATTAAACAATTGAAACTGAGAATTTGATGACACTCCGGAATAAGGAATTAACCATATAGGTGAATCAAGAATAAGAATTACATTATGCTTATCCTTCACCAATTAAATTGATGACAATCAACGGATTTGACATATCACTTATTCTCGTAAAAGATCAAGAGAGATATAACATAAACTTGGAAAGGTCTTCAACGAACCACCGATAGAATTGAAACAATGAATGAATTGATATGATAAACAAGGAAGAGAAATCTTGAACGAACCACCGTAAGAATTGAACAACGAATGAAGTACAAGGATGAATCACCGTTAAGAATGAGAAAATGAACGAACATACTTGAGACAATCTAGATACATGAGAACGAAGAGATCACGAACTGATTAGAGATCACTTGAACGATGCACCGGTAAGATTGGAGAATGATAACTGAAAGCTGAGAATGAATAATATTTGAAAAGATGGCCTTCGGAGGAAAGAAATGGAAAACAACTCATGAAATGCTCCGGATGGGTGGAAAGAATTCTCACAGTCAAAACAATTATGAGAGGATGGCAACAAGCTAGCACCATGAATCTTGAAGAGAATGGAGCAAGATTAAAGAGAAACTCTTCTTCGGTCTTCAACATCTGAGAATGACGACGAGAAACACCACCATGAATCGTTGAGACACTCCGGAATGATTAAAAGAGGAGAGGTTGAGCCAAAGATGAAAAGAATTTGAAAGATCTTGGAGAAAAACATATGACTGATGATAATTCATTCTTACGTCAAACTTTGAAATGAATTTGAGACTAACTCCGGGAGAATAAGAAGAGTCAGGTAAGATCCTGGAAAAAGACCTGTGGGTTAGGGCCCACTCAAAAGAAAAACCGTTGAAAAGATTACTTGAAAAGGAGAATGCACTGGTTGAATTAAATGACTTGAATGAGATAACATCCTCGAAATAGCTTGAACGAATGTAGAGTGGAAGCACGAATCTTCGAGATATCTCCAGCACTTCGGAACAATTGAATAGCGAGAAATGACTGAATATGAGGTGCACCGGCAAGAGAAGGTATTTGAAACGAGGAAAAGGATATGATCCACAAAGCTTGAATTGGTACCACCGGAGAAGAAAGAGAATGAATAATGATGAACTTGAGGTTCCGTTAGGATCTTCATGAGAATCACCCGATAAGAATATTGACGGAAAAGAATGGAGAGACTTCACATGAATAAAATGGATACTTGATTCAGAAATCTGAGTTCTTGAAGAAACAATGGTGGGAGGGTGGGAAAACAAAGACAACTTGGGATGGATGAAACAAACAACGTTGAGAGCTTAGGTTGAATCTTGCGGATGTTGAAAATGGACAGATCCGCTTGAAGAGAAGCACACCGGTTGAAAAGAAATTGAAAAGACAAACTCAATGATCGAGAAGGATAAGTATTCACATAGGAATTTGAGAACACCGTTTAGGAAAGGTATGGAATCAACATTTGACTTCGAAGCAACTCGAATACCACAATCAAAACAAAAAAAACAAAGGATTGGCTTGCAAAATAAGCCGGAACAAACATATGATAGAGATTTCGTCTGAAGTTTTCGTGGTGGGGCCTACACGGGCTCGATCGTACAACACCATCATGTACAAGGCAGTGCACATGACATACGAAGCGTCCCCGAGTCGGCATAGCCAAGGACTCTTTAAGACACAACGAGACCACTGTAAAACCAACCGTGGATAGGCGGACCACTAGACGTCGAACCCCAATTTCATATCATACATCTGTCGGAAAGATATCCTAAGAGCTACTTGAATTCCCACTTATGAAACTCCCGAAATTTTCCGGTTATGCAATCAGGTGTTGGGGATACAGGGGAAGCATAATATCTCACCCAAATCTAGCAAATCCTACATCCAGTTGTATCCATCCTTCAACACATAACCAAGAAACCTTCGGAAATCGTCTACCTCAACCTTCGAAAAGCATCCGTTATACGAGTTATGGCAATACTCCCGAACTCCCGCCCCAGTACTGGGTGGCGTCGAGGTTATCTCACCAACCACTGCATAAAAGAGATTTTCGATGTCGGTGAAACTAAACTTAGGTATTCCAGAACTGCAACGATAAAATTGTGATGACAACACCTTGGAGCTCAACTCCCCGGGACACTGCCACAACCCCTAAATGACAGGAGGCACCAAGAACAATGTTCTCGTCACAAAACCATCGGAACAATTCCAAAATACCCGCGTGATCCTAAAAAAAATTTTGTGAAAATTTCAGAAGAGAAGAGTCAAAACTCTACGTCAGGATGCCTTACCAGAGCGATGAAGGGACTGGGGAGTAAAAAGAATTCCTAAACTCTCCGATATATAATTCCTAAATGACTCAAAACATTTTTCTAGACTGAACAACGGCTGCTAATCCAATCAAGCAGTGGGGGCTCCTAAGGTCGGGGAAGGCTCTGAGTACCAACTTCTAATGCCCTCGATGCGGCTATATCTCCCACATGTCGAAGCACGACTTAGAGGCATAACCGCATTGAAAGCAATGTCGCAAGTGAGGTAATCTTCGCAAACAACCCATGTAATACAATAGGGGAAAAATACATAGTTGGCTTACAATTGCCACTTCACACAATACATGAATACAACATTACAACAATCAAATACAATCAAGGTCCGACTACGGAACCAAAATAAAAGAAGAACCCCAAAAGCGACAAGGTCCCCGATCGACCCCAACTGGGCTCCACTACTGATCAACTAGAACGAAACAACACAAAGGACAAGATCTTCATCGAGCTCCTCCTGAGCTTGGTTGCGTCATCTGCACGGACTCAACGGCACCTACAAACTGGTTTTGAAAGTATCTGTGAGTCACAGGGACTCAGCAATCTCACACCCTCGCGATCAAGACTATTTAAGCTTATGGGTAAGGTAAAGGTATGAGATGGAGCTGCAGCAAGCGACTAGCATATATGGTGGCTAACATACGCAAATGAGAGCGAGAAGAGAAGGCAAAGCACGATCGAGAAACTATGATCAAGAAGTGATCCTATAACAACCTACGTCAAGCATTACTCCAACACCGTGTTCACTTCCCGGACTCCGCCGGAAAGAGACCATCACGGTTACACACGCGGTTGATGTGTTTTAATTAAGGTCAACTTCAGGTTTTCTACGACTGGACATTAACAAATTCCCATCTGCCCATAACCGCGGGCACGGCTTTTGAAAGTTCAAATCCCTGCAGGGGTGTCCCAACTTAGCCCATGACAAGCTCTCACGGTCAACGAAGGATATTCCTTCTAGCGGGAAGACCCGATTAGACTCGGAATCCCGGTTACAAGACATTTCGACAAGGTAAAACTAAACCAGCAACACCGCCCGAATGTGCCGACAAATCCCGATAGGAGCTGCACATATCTCTTTCTCAGGGCACACTCAGATTGTCTTAGGTACGGGTAGGCCAGCCCAGAATTGCCCCTGGTGGCCACCGGCAGCTGACAGGTTGGACCAACACTCAAAGGAGCACTGGCCCGGGGGGGTTAAAATAAAGATGACCCTTGAGTCTGCAGAACCCAAGGGAAAGAAAAGGCTAGGTGGCGAATGGTAAAACCAATGTTGGGCATTGCTGGAGGAGTTTTACTCAAGGCGAACTGTCAAGGGGTTCCCATTATACCCAACCGCGTAAGGAACGCAAAATCCGGGAACATAACACCGATATGACGGAAACTAGGGCGGCAAGAGTGGAACAAAACACCAGGCATAAGGCCGAGCCTTCCACCCTTTACCAAGTATATAGATGCATTAATTAAATAAGATATATTGTGATATCCCAACAAGTAAACATGTTCCAACAAGGAACAACATCTCCATGTTCCAACAAGGAACAAACTTCAATCTTCACCTGCAACTAACAACGCTATAAGAGGGGCTGAGCAAAGCGGTAACATAGCCAAACAACGGTTTGCTAGGACAAGGTGGGTTAGAGGCTTGGTTCAAAATATGGGAGGCATGATAAGCAAGTGGTAGGTATCGCAGCATAGGCATAGCAAAAGAGCGAGCAACTAGCAAGCAAAGATAGAAGTGATTTCGAGGGTATGGTCATCTTGCCTGAAATCCCGCAAGGAAGAAGAACGAGTCCATGAGGAAGACAAACGGGCGTAGCGCGACGAGTCCTCACAAACACGACATACCGGAACCAACCCGAAGAAGCAAACACCGGAAAGAAGCAAACAACATAGTAAAAACCACCACATAAACATGGCATGATGCACAATCAAGTATGATGCATGTCCGGTTTAAAGAAGCATGGCATGGCAAAGCGCAACAAACAACCCTACAAATTAAGTGGAGCTCAATATGCAACGAGTTGCATAGTGACGGAACACCACAACAAGTTTTTTAGTTCGATCTCATTTATGTACCCAACAATATTAAATGTTCTTAACATGGCAAGGGTGAAGCAAAGTAAACTACCTATCTAGTCAAGTTTAAATGAGGCCGGGAACAACAAACAACAAATCGGTAAACTCCTCATGTGCATATATTAGTTAGGTCCTGTTCTGCCCTAAACCATATTTTAGTAGTTGTTAAACATGCAAACAATTGCCACCATGATAAACCTAGCAAATTCTACCCATTACATATAAAGTTTTGTTTAAAAACGGAGCTACGGTTATTAGTTGAATTACATTTTAGCATGGCATATGGACAAGTTACACAAACAGCACTTTAAACATTTTAAACATGGGTGAAAATTGGATATTGGTGATACTAGACAAAATTCTAAAGCAACTTCATATATAAAGTTTTTACAATGCGATGCTTAGATTTGTGAGTTTTTATATGCATGTTGTCTAGGGACTTTTCTGCAAACGGTAGTACTCAGGAATTCAGCTAAAACGTTCTGCGGAAAAAAAAATACATCTCGGGCCGGATCTGGTTGGCCCATTCAGTGGGAGGGGCGCAGCAGTGAGGCTTCACCCATGGGCTGGCCGTTCGGTGGAGAGAGAGAGGCCGCAGGCTGGGCCTTGGAGAGCAAGGAGGCCGCGCGAGCGAAGGAACTGGCAGGCGGCTGCTGGGCTCGGCTCGCTGGATCTGGACCAAGTCAACGAGGGGCGGCCTCGTTCGTGAAGCAGGGCGACGGCTGCGGTCAACGCGAAGCGCAGGCGAGCGGGCGCCTCGTCCTCTGCTCGTGCAGGAGCGAAGCAGGGAGGTGGCGCGGTGAGGGACTAGGCGAGGAGGGTTCCGCGCGGGAACGACGGAGTCGACGAGCTCCGGCGAGCGGGACTTGGCGCTGGGGTCATGCTCCTCGTGTGCGATGACGAAGCAGAAGGGCTCGACGGGGAAGCGGTCTTGGCGCGGCAGAAGGAGGCCGAGCGCGGTTCATGAGTGTAGAGGAGCGCGGGTGGAGGCCATGGTCTCCCAGCGACCTAGGAAGAAGCGGGGCGCTGATGTGTCATCTCTTCTTGGACGAAGCAGAGGTGCGGCACGACGGGGATTGAGCGCCTGATGCGGCGGTGGCAGATCCGGGCGCGCGGAGCATCGATCCATCCATGCCCGGCACGAAACAACGACGACGGAGCTTGATGAAGCGGCCATGGTGGTCTCCTGTGAGCGAAAACAGAGAGAGGGAGGGGGGGATCGTGAGAAAGAGAGGAGCACGAGGCGAAAGGAAAAGGAAGAAGGTGGGGCAAAGCGCTCATCTGCTGGTTCGGCCAGCCGGCGGCGGGGCTCCTGTAGTTGTTCGGGTGGCCGGCGACGACGAGCTTCAACAAGAGCCGGACGCGAGGGGAGGCACTGGTCGGGAGAGAGGTCGAGATCGAGCTCCTCTCGATCTAGATTGGGGTGGTGGCGTGGGGGATTGGGTCGAAGGGGGATAACGAGGAGGAGACCAGGGGAGGCGCTGCGGGATCCAAGGAGGATGGCGGCGCATGATGGGATGGATGGGACATGAGGCCTAAAATTTAGGGTTAGGGGGCTATATATAGCATGTAGGTAATAGAAGGGGGATTTTGATCATCGGATTGGGATCGGATGGTCGAGAAAAAAAATAGTTAGGGAGTCCAGAAAGGAAAAAGGAGATGTTTTATAAATGTTTGGGGATGATCCGGACGCAACGGTAGCGACAGCCCGAGTCGGGTCCGGGACAGCTTTCGGGCGCGCGCGAGGAGGGTCGCGGGCTGACGAGAGAGGTTAGGTAGGGCCTGACGGTGAGTAGTGGGCTGTGTAGACGGTCTCGAGCTGAGAGAAGAGAAGAGACAGACCCGGCGACTGTTTCCGGAGACCGAAAACGTCCGACGAAAATACCGGCTATAGTGCCGCTATAGTTTAACGGTTAGGCTATCAAACGAACTCCGAACGCGATGAAACTTGGCAGGCAGTCTACCTACACTATAATATGCCGCGGGCGCGTGCAAGTGTGTCTGAGCTCAGAACGAACAACGTACGAAACGAGGAGACCGAGACGAATGCAAGTTTTGAAAACATGATGATGCAATGCACATGATGACATGATAAGATGCAACACGCAAGCAAATGGCATGGCAACGACGGCGAATAACTGGACGACAACTGGCACATCGGTCTCGGGGCGTCACATTCATTGTATATTTTTTATTCCTCCTATGTACGAGATAACACAGAAACCATGACCATGTGGCAAATTCTCCCTATTCTCTTAAACTTGCAGTAAAATCATATTTTACATTGATGAATACACGGTAAATCTAAGTGAGAATTGGATAATTTTGCATATTGGAACAAGTAAAATCATGAACAAGCGGTGGGAATTCCTGAATTTTCAAATCCTGGATGAAATCATTTCAAAAAGTCATCCTGAATTTACTAGTTTTGATGCTTTGTTTCTTGAAAGGAGCACACCACCAATTTTTTGCTGAAATTAATTCTGGTACATCATTACCCAATCCAATCATGTTCCAACAACACAAACGGTAGGATCTAAGGAGATCTGTGACCGGGAAATCGAATATCAACAGAAGAACATAAGAACTTTGGACTATGAACAATTGACATGAATAGAACTATGAACCAAGAATATAGAATAACACAACCGAACTGAACAACTCTGAACCCAATGCCACAGAGGGAAACTAACAAACCCATTATACCGGTAGCATGAACCAGATTGAGCACCCCAAAAAGACATGCCTTTTCGGAAAAAAAGACATGCTGATTTCCCGGGGCTCCAAATAAATAAGTGGTAAAATGCTTGCCAATCTGTTTCATGCTTCCATCTTTTATGTGGAATTTTTCTTCGGGGCCAAACATGGGAGTGCACCATCAGTGTGGCTGCTCTACCTGACGTCCCAATGTAAATGATCAGATTATTATGGGGGTATGGTAAAACCTATTAATCTTCTCGCCACTTGACAAAATTGGGGGGCTGGTGCAATGATTAATGGCCCCATTTTGTATGTTGTTTGTCGACAGGTGTGAATGTCTAGGAGTGTCATCTTCAAATGATCAATTATCATAATAGAAAAGGATCGTAGACCAGATGACTGTCTTGCATGAATAGCATAGGATTGGCATCTTGGGTAATCAAGTACTATCTACATCCTTATATCCACATGGGTGGTTGGATGGTGGCAAGTATGCGATAAGGAGAATGGTGGTGCTCACTGTCATGGCGGCATCATTTTTCTATGATCTAACTTTGAACGTCAATAAACCCGGTACTCTCCAACACCGTTCCAGTCATGTGCCCCCTTCGTTCCAAAATATTTGAAATTATAGGTTTGTCCTAAGTCAAGCTTCTTTTAAGTTTAACCAAGTTTGAAGAAAAATATACGAACATTTATAACACTGAATCAGTTACATTAGATTCATCATAACATATATTGTCATACTATATATTTGATGTTGTAGACGTTAAAAAAATTGTATGAAGTTGATCAAATTTAAAGAAGTTTGACTCAGGACAAACCTAGACTTCAAATATATTGAATCGAGTGAGTAGCTAGCTACGATTGCAGGTACCATCGAACAGGCTTACTACCAGCAATCCACTCCTCTAGCTTGGCCAACTTTGAGATAGTAATCGGTGACCTAATTGCTTAGGAGAGTTAGTATAGAGTACTACAATATTCAAAACTAGTTACCATATATGTATATCTTTCAACAAATGTTTCCTCTGTTAAAAGTTAGCATCCAATTATTGATGAGGTTACAACTATGTTAGTCGAAAAGTTATCATTTCCCTTTTTTAATCGATTTTCTTATATTACGCATGGTGTGTGTTTTGGTTCTAGATGCACCTACCATCGACAATCCATCACTTATGCACATTCATTAACACTAAGTTATGAGAATGTGCTACAACTAGCACAAATATCTAGTTGGTGGCCTCAAAGTTGCCACGACAACATAAGTTATGAGTTGTCAACTACCAGGACTCTTGCATCAGACCTCTTCCAATGCAAAGGTGCTTAGATGAGGTGCTAAATGCATTAAATACCTTAGCCACTCAACTCATCAATGTATAGGTGCTTAACTTGTTGTTGCTAAGCACACTTTATTTAATGAGTTAGCACCTAAAGTCTTTCATGCATTGGCCAAATTGTTTCATTTAAGTGGTTTGCCTAGATTCTCGCGCTTGGCATTGGTTCTTTCTGGGATCACCAAAGTACTCTCTCCCCTCCTTAAATGTTGTGCCATGTCATTTTTTTGCTTATGTGGCATGCTTAGCACCTGCCCACGGTGGAGCACTGGGAAGGGCCTCAATATATGATCTTCATTGCAAATACGAATAGTATATGTGAATTTATTTTCAGATTCCACATATCAAATCTATTTTTCTCTAAAACTAGTAATAATGTACGTGCAATGCACGTTTATATTAGATAGGATATTAATTGCACGTTATATTAGGTAAGATATATCTGTTGCACGTTGGTATTTGGTAAGATATCAATTACTTTTTCGCGAGAATGGTAGGATATTAATTACATGACAGATTTAAAGAGATGGCGTTGAGTCAAAACGTGTTTATAACCAATGGCAGTGGTGGGTAATTAGAGCGTTAAACGTGTTTAGTGCTCAATATTTGAGCAATTTGAACTGCTAGATAATATGATTTGACGGTCAAGATGGTTTGAATCTGCCCATTTGGGTCTTTTTATATTGATATAGATATAGATATAGATTAACATGGCGCCTCAAAAGGTGTTTCACTTACTCCTCGCTTTTGGGATTATTCGGTCTGAGGGCCAAAACTCTATGATCAAGGCAAGCTCATGTTGATATATCACTTTCAGTTAGAGCCGCTAATGGTGCATGTTAATTACTAGCTGATGTTTCAGTTTCCACACAATTTAATGCTGATAATTAAGGTTGTTGGAAGAACTCATGCCCAGATGCCATGCAACATGCATGGTAAATCAAAGAGAAAACCACATGATGCACAGGCATGTTCTTATAATAGAGATTAAGTCAAAGAAGAAAACCATGCGCGATTTCCTCCAGTGGTCTTTGGAATAACAAACGCACAATCATTCCCTCCAACGAAATAATGTTGGGTGGAGGAAGTACTCCCTCCGTCACGATTTAGAAAGCGCGTTTGGAAATTCTCTCGGACCTAGGTGGTTATCTATTGGTAGTGAGATTGGCTAAAAAATAGCATTCACACTATGCATGCATATAAAAATAGTATATCGGAGTACTAAATAGCTACTAGAAATAAATGCAATGCGCTCTAAACCTTGTCTATTGTGGAAAGGCACGCAAACTTAACTGTGCCTTCTAAACTGTGACGGAGGAAGTAGTAAATATAAGTATAAGATGGTCTAGTTACTATTGTGTTACAAAAAAAAATATAGGACTGCCTTGAAGGAACTTTGAGAAACTACAACTTCTTAGGTGCAATGGAGCCTACTCAAAAGCTTACCATGGACCATTTATTTAGCCACTGTAAAAGCTTTGCACGGGTCATTTTGTTTGGCCGTTTGAGAGCAAGATAAGGGACGATATTAGTCTCACATTGGCATCATGCATCAATATTTCAAGATGAGTGGAACTTGGAGGCTGCTGGCTTTCAAGCTGCAAGAGTTTTTGTCAAACGCCCATTTATATTGTTGAAAAGAGTATAAACATCTATAGATATTTCCATGCTGAAGAACTGTATATATTAAGATTGGCGGCCAACCAGCTATGCCACGTGGCGCAGACTGGTTGGGCGCGGTGAGAAAGCTTTTGGAATATTTTTTAGATAGAGGCGAAGATTTTTTTAAATGTTTATTGGATGGTGGTCAAAAACCCACTTTTTAAAAAATGGAGGGTTATACAAAGTGGCTCTCGCGGTAGGCTACGGTGGTATTTTCTTTTCATTTCTTTTTTTACATGGAGGTGAGGATTTTTTTTCCGAGATGTTTTTTTTAGATAGAGGCGAGGACCATATGTTTTTCTTAAATGAAAACTTGCACACAACTTTCTTTCAAGCAGCATCATAGGGTGGCGCCCCAATCACTAGTTTAATGACATATGTCTTGTAATCCATATTGCAACCGTAGTGAGTCTCTTCGGCACTTCCGTTGATGCACAACCAATGCTCATCGAGCAAAACTTTTTCACAGCAAACCATGGGTTGTACAAATAATTTCAAGAGAACACGAATTAGATATGAGCTGTGAATTGTTAGGGCTCTTACAAGGTTATATAATTTGCATCATTAGTCTGAACCATGTATGTAGATTTATTTTCAGATTCCACGAATTAGATCTAATTCTTACTTCAAAATTAACGTGCTATCTCGATAGGTGCTACTAGTTCCCTTGATGCAAGACCAAGGCTCATTTTGCGCAATTTTTTCAGATAGGAGATGTGAATTGCTAGGAATATTACGATAGTATGTGATATCCATGGTAAAACTGAACTATCTATATATATTTACTTTTAGATCCAACGGTTTAAATTTAATTTCCACCTCAAATTAATGTGGTGAATCAAAAGGTGCTTCTAGTTAGTAAATATGACTATAATATGGGCTAGCTACTAGTGTGTTACACAATATACAGGGTTACCTTGCAAGAACTTCGGAAATAGCAACTTCGATGGTGCAACAGAGGCTGCTCAAAAGCTTACGTGTACCATTTATACAGCCGCCCTAAAAGCTCTGCATGTACCATTTTATTGGCCGTTGGAGAGCAAGACGGGAGATGATATAATTAAATATCACATTTTTTGCGTAATAAATAAATATCACATTGGCGTCATGCGGCAATCTTTCAAAACCAGTGGAACCTAGAGGTTGCTGGTTTTCAAGCTGCGAGAGTTTTTGTTGATAGCGCGTGCATATTGCTAAAAAGAGTATAAATAATTATAATATTTCCCTGCAAAGAAATATATACATCTTTAACGGCGTATGATTCTTATTTCGTTTCCTGTATTATTAAATATATGTGAACTTAATTCATTTCATACAGATGATGTAACGGACAATACAACAAGAAAATTCCATTTTACTATACTTTTTAATGGGTTAAAGAGAAAAACACGAAGGACCACATCTTTGAAGGCAGGTAGCCACGGGGACAAGAAAGAAACTACTCTTGGTGGGCCAACTATATGTGGTTATGATGGCTGAAACGAGTTGCATGAGCCTCCGCGGGACGAGCATAAATGACGACAACAACGGGTCTTCTTTGCCTATGATGGTAATGAGAGGTGTATCATTATTAACGATTGAATTTTTTTAGCTACACGAACCAATTTGTGGTTGAGATGATTAGGTGGACAGTCATATTCTTAATCCATCAAGGTTTAAATCCTGATGCTCGCATTTATATTCAGCGTAAGGAGACGTTTCTGTCGACTATGAGGAGTCTAGGTGTGCATGTGTATATTCACAAGATGGGTGTATGCGACGTTTATATAAGCGTTTGCGTATGTACTATGTTAAAAAGTTATTTTTAGCTGCATCTGCGTGTGGTGGCCGCGCCCAGTTGGTTAGACATGGTTTGTCGATTTTTGGGACCTCATTTTCTTCATTGTCGACTACTTGGCCTTGGGTTGTGTATCGCTTCATATTCTTCCTGCCATTGCCTCGTACATGGGCCATGCAGAGACGATGTTTAGAGCATCTCTAGCAAACTCGATATAAAGCCGCAATCCGCAAAATAACCCTCAAAATACGGGTCGATGTAGAAAATGCTGTCCGATCAGACCCCGCAAACGCGTCCGACCTGTAAAAAAATTTGCGGGGCACAGCAAAAGATCGCCGTCAACCTTTAAATTCACGGAGTGGGAGGCTGACCCGAGCTCGCCCCCTATCCGCAGCGAGATTTGGCGTGAGGGAAATTTCCGCGCGGCTGTTCCCACTCCCCCCTCTCTCCGTCGCCATTGCCCCGCCACCGTCCACTCCGGTCCATCTTCCCCGACCGTTCTTCGCCGCCATGGTAGCCTTCGAGCCGTCCCCTTCACCATGGAGGTCACGCACACGCAATCCGCTCCGGCGGATCTTGTCGTCGGTCATGTCGCCCAGCCGTCGCTCAAGGCACCACCGCGCCTGCCCGCAAGCGGCAGGGCAACGTGGACGTGCAAGGCGGGAATCCGGCTGGCCCCGCCGGGAAGGCACGCGCGTCGGGCGCCGCCGCCGCTACGCGATCTGCCTGGCCGCCGGCGGAGAAGGCGGGCAAAGTTTCGGGCATGAAGCACAAGATGCTTCCTACAAAAAGGCCGGCGCCTTCATCCACTCCCTCCGCCCCAGCAAGAGGTTCCCCAGCAATGCCGTTCAACGGCACTGCTTTCACCGCAGGCGAGGTGTTTGACAAAATGGTCGGAAGGTATGCATCTTCGATCCCTTCTATTTGTTTCGCTTTTCGCCATTGTGGTAGCTTGTGACTTGTTGCCACTCACTATAGTGGTGGTTCGAACAATATGCCACTGCCGAGTTCATCAATTTGTTGGACACCAACGCCGTCGAATTGATCAAGCCTTGTTGACTGATTTCAATTACAATGAAATGGAGGGTGGCGTGGATGATCATGGTGGTGAAGATGAAGTGAAGGAGGTAGATGAGGGAGTGTATGATCAAGCGCAAGCAAAAAAAGCGTGAGATCGAAGAACTACATGATGTTGAAAGACCAAATCTTAATCAAGGCTTGGAGTGCGGTGTCTCTTGATGCTTGTCGGCCAGTGCGTGCTTCAGAGCCAGCGATGTTTTCTCATCGGGATTTGGAACCAGTGCCGCTGATGCATTCGGTGCGCCCGGCGATATTTTCGGTGCCGGAATTGGAACAAGTGCCGGAGATGGATTCGGGGGCGGCAATGGCATTGATGGAGGTGGTGCGGAGTGAAGATCATGACGACGGCTGAAAAGTGACCAAGATGATGATGGACGTGGTCGTGTCTTTTGCATGAAGTCCTTTTGCATATGTCGTATGCTTTTATTTGCGTGCGAACTATGTTTTATTGGTTGAATTTGAACTCAATTGTCGAAATCGTTATCAAATTTGCTTATCGGGGTTTTTCGGTTTGCGGGTCGACACGGGCTGCGTCCGAGCAGACCCCGTCTAGCCGACCCATAAAAAAGCATATTCACATGGTCTGCTCGGCTGCAGCCCCGTCAACCCGCAAATCCGTTCTTCAGCGGACTATAAACGCATATTACGGATCAACATTATACAGGGTCTGCTAGAGATGTTCTTATATAAAGATGATGTTGGCTCTACATTATTCATGGGAAGCATGAACCAGATGTCCTAGAACATATCGGGTTCGGTCAGCCAAGTCATACTCCTAGATTAGACGCCGACAAACCTAGCAAGATCGTAGAGCACTTTGCTATATTATCTTCAAGTTTGCTAAGGGTTTTGCATACACAATTTTTTTTCTAAAGAAAAATTAGTTTGCAGATACGCACAAGTCAGAGAGCTAGGAAGAAACAAATTTATGGGTATATGGTAGCTTGAGAAAAATACTGAACACAATAAGTAGGAGGCATCGGGATGACGTTTTGGCTCCGGAAGCATTTGCTCCCGGATGAAAAGTACCTAAAAAAGGTGGTAAATTGTTTTAAAAAAATCTGAAGTTTTTTGTGGATGTTCGTGTTAGTGTCGCAAGTTCACAATTTTTATGCGAAACGGAGCCGTAGTGTTTCGTCGGTAAAAAAACAATTTTGAGGTGATATTTTTTGGGAGACATTTGGCGTTTAATTTGTCTTTTTTGCACAACCAAAATATTAACCTTTTTGCCTAAACCATTGTAGATAGCATTTGTATGTGACTATGAATACATAAAAATTGTGTTGGTTTTTTTTAATATTTTAAAAATTATTTTCCGCTCATAGGAGCACGTGCTCCAGGAAGCCAAATTGGATTTCCGGGAGGCATCGACCTTTATGATGGGGGCCTCCATGGAAGACCGTTCAAACTACCAGAATCCCATTGTTACATTGTGAGCATGTATGGAGCCTTCCACGGCACTTGCAATGTCGACCGTCGGATTGAGTGTCCAACGTATCCCAGCCGTTGGATCTTTAGACGAAATGATCCTGACCGTTGGATCGAGTTTGATGTGACTAGCAACGAATAGTGCCTCGTTTTCACACTCTCGCTGCCTTCGTGTATCAGTGACACGCGGGACCCGGCCAAGGTGGGCTCCAGCCGTCCATGACTGCGGAGGGTGGCGCTGCCGATGCTTGCCCTTGTCTATGGGAAGGGCGTGCCACCGCCTGTAGATTTGGATGGCCGTCGAGGGCATTTTCATCATTCTATGTGTTTGCCCATGGGTAGCTCTGTGGGTGGCCCGATTGGGTGAACGCTAGCCTCCATCCCGCCGCGCCCCTCCCAGTGCATCTCCCGCCGCCGAGCTCGCCCGATTCCCCACACTCCTCCGACCCCAGACCCGTCGCCAACGACCTCCTCCTACGCCGCCACTCCAGCCCTGCCGCCGGCGACCCTCTGCTCTCCCTCAACTCCAGCGCGCCGCAGCCGAGACACGCACCGACCGCGACTATCGTTCTCTGCCACCGCCGCCTCCTCCTTCCCCGCCCCACTCTCATCTCCTCTTTCGCCCCCTCCAACCTCCACTGAACCGCTGCCATCGCGACCGAGCTGCCGTCTGTCCATACCTCCCTCCTCGCGCCCGAAACCCTAGCTTGCAGCCATGGCGACCGTACGCGTCGCAGGTAGGGCACGAGCTGCAGCACTCCAACACGTCGACATGGGAGGTATGAATCTGATCTGCATCCCCTTCTTGTGGTTGGTGTTCTACATCTTGATCCTCTGCCGGGAGAGGAGGACCTCACCTCACCTTCTCTTCCTTTAATTTTCAGCAGGTCACCATGGGCGCGGAGGTGACGGCATGAGGGCGTCGGCCTTGTCCTGCTCAAGGAGGAGGAGGGTGGTATGGATCCCTCCTCCCATGCTGTCATCACGAGAGGAGAGGGAGGTAGATACTGAATTATTGCTCCTACTAATCAATTAGAACAAGTTGAGCAAATCCTACTAATTATTGAGGACAAGTTGAGCCAATATGTAGGTGTTATCTTTTCTTGCTTGCTTTTTCTTTTGTTGATATTCATGCTTAACCTCACCAAACTTTTCTACACCTTTACTTGTAATGTGATAAATAAACCATAGATTTCATACTTCAGTTTCCTATTTTTCTTATTCCCCATATGCCTCAACTCATAACAGAAGGATGTCCAGAGCCATTGTTACCTTGTACCTACCAATTAAATTTGTCCAGATGCCTCCATTGTTATAATGAATTGTCTTCCAACCAACTGACTTACACTATGCATATCTTCTTTTAAATTGGTGACTCGCTAATTAAGCAAAACCAAGAAACTAAAACTTGCCAAGCCTCAAAACCAAGTTTTTCTTCTTTGATTTACCTACAAAAGATTAATAGTTATACTAGATTCTCTGATCTAAACGAGCTAATGCAATGTTGCTGGCAGGTGCTAGAGGCCATATATTGGGCATGAGCTTTCGTATGGCGTGCAAGTGCTATAGGCTACATATTGCTGGAAGGTGCTCACTTCACCTTTGGACAACCACTCCAAGAAGAAACTAAAACAGAGATGAGACCCTCAACATCATGCCGATGAAGTTAATCGCTTCACATATATACACACGGTCCTTCAATATCACTGATAATGCACCTTCACTTCCTTTTACGTGCCTACCCAATCATAAATATGAGAAACCTATTGCCTTACTGAACTCTGGAAATCCATGTTCCTGTTGTTGCCGCGGCCTTCCTCTTCCTCTCGCTCAGCAGCACCTCCCTCTCGCTCATTCTCTCATATAGCAAAGAAGAAAAAAGAAGGAAGAACAAGAACGCAAGGACACAAGTGGTTTTGCCGGAGCACGAACTCCGCCCGCCGCACGAACGGCGTCCTTATTTTTTTTCCTCAAGCTCAGACTCGATCTAGCGATATACAACGGTGGAGGGAGCTGGCCTTTTATCCCCAGCACGCACGGACGCGCTGCACCACGCTCCCACTGCGCACACCCCCACGTCCATGCTCCCAGGCCCGCGTATCCGCCACGCACGCACGCAGACGCCGCAGGCCGGGTCAAGCGCCCCGATGTGGTCGCCACTCCGTTTCTGTCGCCTACACACAACGGCCCACGCGCTTGAACGCGAGGACACACACGCACGCACACCTGGTCACGCACACATGCGACCCAGGCTGCCACGGCCGAGCCTGACGCATTCACGGCCGCGCACGCACGTGCACCGCGTCCCAGGCTCTTTCACGGCTTATTCCCAACACACTCCCCCTAAGCCGTGAACTAGAGGAGGCCGTCGTCCTCGACGCCGGCGACGTCTGCCAGCAGCGCGCGCTCCACCGCCGGCTCCCTCCGCAGCTTGGGGCAGTCCCTCTTGAAGTGGCCGCGCACGCCGCACTTGTAGCAGCGTCCACGCCGGTTCCCGCCGCTGCTCGATGCCACGCTCTTGCCGTCGTCGTCGTCGTCCCGAGCACCGCCGTGTCGATGCTCCCGTGCTGCCCAGTGCGTCGTCATCATGAGCAGCTGCTCACCCCCGTGCTCGCCGCCATCTTGTCCACGGCGCCGAACCCGCCCGTCGAACGCGCGCAGCCGCCCGAGCGCCTCATCTAACGCCATGGTCGTCACATCGCAGAATTGCTCGATGCCGGCGACGACGGGGAACAGCCAATCCGGGACGGTGTCCAGCAGCTTCTTCACGAGCGCCGCGTTGCCCAGCATCTCCCCCGAGGTTCGCGTACCTCGCCGTCATCCCAGCCAGCCTCCTGGCGTACGCGTCCAGCGCCTCGCCGTCCGCCATCTTCAAGCGGTCGAACTCCCCACGCAGCGTTGCCAGCCTTGCCGCGCGGACCCGATCGGCGCCGACGAACCTCACCTTCAGGGAGTCCCATACCTCCCTGGCAGTGGGCTTTGTCGCCACCGAGAGCAGCACGTCCTCCGGCAACGCTCCGAGCAGCAACGCGCGTGCCGTCTTGTCCTTCCTCGCGTTCACCGCCGCATCGCCCGGCGCCACCGCCTCCCACACGGTGTGCACGTCGAGGATGGCCTGCGCCTTGATCGCCCAGACGGTGTAGTTGTCCACCGTGAGCATCGGCATCGCCATCGACGCCGATCCGCCCGCGCCACCGCCGTGAGGAACCAACGCCATGGTCACCGGTGATCGCCCGAACCGAAGCTCTGTATACCAATTGTTGTTGCCGCGGCCTTTCTCTTCCTCTCGCTCAGCAGCACCTCCCTCTCGCTCACTCTCTGATACATCAAAGAAGAAAAAAGAAGGAAGAACAAGGACGCAAGGACACAAGTGGTTTTGCCGGAGCACGAACTCCACCCGCCGCACGAACGGCGTCCTTATTTTTTTTCGTCGAGCTCAGACTCAATCTAGCGATATACAACGGTGGAGGGAACTGGCCTTTTATCCCCAACACCCACGGACGCGCCGCACCATGCTCCCACTGCGCACACCCCCACGTCCACGCTCACAGGCCCGCGTATCCGCCGCGCACGCACGCAGACGCCGCAGGCCGGGTCAAGCGCCCCGACGTGGTCGCCACTCCGTTTCTGTCGCCTACACACAACGGCCCACGCGCTCGAACGCGAGGACACACACGCACGCACACCTGGTCACGCACACACGTGACCCAGGCTGCCACGGCCGAGCCCGCCGCGTTCACCGCCGCGCACGCACGTGCACCGCGTCCCGGGCTCTTTCACGGCTTATTCCCAACAGTTCCTATATCAGCAAGTTACATTTTTTTTACGGGTAGGCAAGTTACATCTTAATTATACTATTTTGTCCAACCTTGCATTTTTAAATTAATGAAGACCAGTTGTCTCCAAGTGCACATAGTCCGCGAGCTAGGGTTCCACGTGCCATTTTTTGTGTCATATGGTGATGTTTTTGTGCTTCAGTCGAACTGGACTGTTATATTGAAGATCATCTCACTGTTATGTTTCAGGAGCAAGTTGTTTGTTTAAAAGCATGTAGCCCGCATGCATTGGATTAAGTTATGGTATATGCTATACTTTTTGGTAATATTGTGAATCTTTATGCTTTGTCCTGAACTACATACACAATATATATTTTGCTTTTGTACTTAATCTTGATGCTCTCTAAGTGAACCGTATGTAAATTCTGCTTGAACCTACATATTTCCCAAAGAAATACCAAACGCTGGACCGCTTTCTTAGACGGATACCATGCGCCAAGCATGAGTCGTGCCTTGGTTACTTTGCTGCTGGTAGTATTTAATTTCTATATATATTTTGATAATACCACATTGCAAATACCCTGTTGGTATATGGTTCGTAACCAGAGCACCATATGGTGGTAGATCAGCGAGCAAAACCATCGGTATTTTATATGTATTTTGAAAATACCCTGTTGGCTGATTACGGTATGCCTTTTCTTCTGCCAACCCCACTGGTGTTTAAACGCAATAAATTATACCAAGTCGGGCAGTCCCTTTATTTGTTCGCAATTCATGAGTTGAAGGACATTTTTGATTTGTATTTACCACATGGCGGCCATCTTAAATTACCATGGTGGCTCAAGGACGTTGGTGGCGGATTGGCGGCTTACCAGTTTACATTGGATTTTAAATATCTAATTGGTTTTGTTTGATTTCTGCAGGCCCAAGAACTGTTCATTCAGTTCCAAGAATGGATTTTGTACAATCTTGGATTGGCAACGATTATTCTGTTCCTAATTTTCCGGTTGCCATCATGTCATTTCCATGTTGCAATAAGTTGAGCATTGTAGGCTGAGAGAGATCTTCTGATATTTCCAGGCCACATCTTCACAAGATTGCAAGTGACACACAGTACTTTTAGAGCACTTCTGATTTCACATATTTCATTTGTCCCAAAATAAGTGTCTTGTTAGTACAAAGTTGAACTAGAGTTGAGACACTTATTTTGGGATAGAGGGAGTATATACTAATGTTGGATAATCAACAGACCATTTTAAACTGGAGTTCACAAAAGAAGTCACATATAACGATGTAGCACATGATTTTACAGGTTAATTATCAGCACACATACATTCATTGTTCTTCACAAATTTTTTTGATGCTAAAACCGCCTGATACATGAAAGTATACACCTCTGCTTACTGGTAGGATGCTATTTGAGTATGTACCCTGGCCTGGTTAGATATATTTTGTGCATGTTCTTACCTTTGTTTCCTTAGTGTACAATCTTATACTCGGTGTCTTTTGAACTTAAATGTACTCCCTCTGTAAAGAAATATAAGAGTGTTTAGATCACTAAAGTAGTGATCCAAACGCTCTTATATTTCTTTACGAAGGGAGTATTACATAACAATGGGTGAAAGAGCTGGTGTACATATAATCGCCGGAGAGTCAGGATAACACTGAAAAACTGGAACTCCTGAGCTTTGTCACATTGTAGTAGGAAAAGTTGATATGCAGGTTGTCAAGAGCTTCTTTTTTGACCATCAGATAGTTTATATAGCTTTGTCACCGAACGTAAGTTTTGGATAGGAGATGCTACTTGTGAAAATTATATTCAACTATGAGTCCCTAGGTAAGTTTCACATAGGGGATGTTGCATGTGAAAATTATATACAACTAGAATCCCTTTCCCTTCCCTGATATTTCAATTCCTTTTCTATTAGTCATCACCGACACTGACTGAAATATTTAGTCTGTTGCCGTACACCTAATACTTGCACACTATGTGTTTATCTATTTAGTTGGCCCTCACTGAAAATGTATAGATTGTCCGCGATGGATGTTGAATTTTGTGTGGTCGCGTGGAATAGTTAATGAGAATCTGGAGAGTGCCTAATGTTACATCAACCTTTATTCGGTCCCAGATACACTATTAGTGCTGATCAGCTACAAAGAACAGAAAATAATATGTCGGGATTAAAATGGAGGTACATGGAATGCAATCCAGCAGAGGAACTCAACAAATGAACAAACTCATAGAAAGTTACCAGTTCACCTCACACTTGATCTATTAGCTTTTTTATTTTTTTAGTAGTAGCATGTATGGTCATGTAGATGAGTTATTCATAAAACTTACTGGTTCTCGTAAAGGTAACATCTACTTTATCAATAGACATCAAAGCCAATGTATATGGTTCAGTCCACTAATTTTCTAGGATGATATGACGATACCTTATATATAATCCAGTTTGCTCGCTCTTCATAGAAGTAGTTTGTAAGTGGCAGAAGTGTGCAGAACATTTTTACTCCCCTTTCTCCATTTACTGTTTAATGGATGAATAATTATCTTTCTGCTTTAGGAACACTAACTTGATTAGTTAGTGTCTTTGTGCGATCGAAAAATTTGCAAGTCCTGAAAGTGGATCCAGACTTATGTACCACTGATTACCTTTCTATACACAGATTATTCACTTTGCTAATATCAATAACGAGTGGCAGGTGCCAGCAGTTGAGGCGTGTTTGACTAGTACACACGAGGCAATTTCTCCTGTTAGAGTGGACGACAGGTATGACTTTACCCCGCATGTTGGTCCTCGGTTTGATTGATTTTTAATGAGCGGTGTGAGATTGATAGCGGGTTACATGTTTATCAATGTTATTTTGGCATCATCAAAATACTTAACTGCCATTTGTTTTGTTGCAACTATGTATCCTTTTGTTTATACATTTAGAAATCTTGGTTTGGGTTACAACAACTATTGAAGTAGTTGTATTGTGGCCTCTTGCAGTTTACCCGCGTTCACTCTTCTCATGTTTGATTTTAATGTTTCAATTTTTTTGGCAGACCAGAGCTTATAAACAAGATTCATGGCTGCTTATGTCATGTGAGTAAGCACAATGCCAAATGTTAAAAAATAAATAGGAATTGAGCTAGAAATTCTTATGGAGGAAATCAGATGGCTCCATTTGGAATGAAAACTGAAAAACACTACTTCCAGTTGGCTTTGACAGAATAGCAGCAGATCCAACCATGGTTAGCCAAAATAGGTTCTTCGTCAATTGGGCAGACAGACGATCTTCATTGGTCAATTGAAGGAAATATGCCCTAGAGGCAATAATAAAGTTATTTATATTTCCTTATATCATGATAAATGTTTATTATTCATGCTAGAATTGTATTAACCGGAAACTTGATACATGTGTGAATACATGGACAAAACAAAGTGTCCCTAGTATGCCTCTACTTGACTAGCTCGTTAATCAAAGATGGTTAAGTTTCCTGACCATAGACATGTGTTGTCATTTGATGAACATGATCACATCATTAGGAGAATGATGTGATGGACAAGACCCATCCATTAGCTTAGCATAATGATCGTTAAGTTTTATTGCTATTGCTTTCTACATGACTTATACATATTTCTTTGACTATGAGATTATGCAACTCCCGAATACCGGAGGAACACCTTGTATGCTATCAAACGTAACAACGTAACTGGGTGATTATAAAGATGCTCTACAGGTGTCTTCGAAGGTGTTTGTTGGGTTGGCATAGATTGAGATTAGGATTTGTCACTCTGAGTATCGGAGAGGTATCTCTGGGCCCTCTCGGTAATGCACATCATGATAAGCCTTGAAAACAATGTGACTAATGAGTTAGTTGCGGGATGATGCATTACGGAACGAGTAAACAGACTTGCCGGTAACGAGATTGAACTAGGTATGAGGATACCGACGATCGAATCTCGAGCAAGTAACATACCAATGACAAAGGGAATTACGTATGTTGTCATTACGGTTTGACCAATAAAGAACATTGTAGAATATGTACGAACCAATATGAGCATCCAGCTTCCGCTATTGGTTATTGACCGGAGATGTGTCTCGATCATGTCTACATAGTTCTCGAACCCGTAGGGTCTGCACGCTTAACGTTTGATGATGATTTGTATTATGATTTATGTGTTTTGGTGACCAAAGATTGTTTGGAGTCCCAGATGAGATCACGAACATGACGAGGAGTCTCGAAATGGTTGAGAGGTAAAGATTGATATATTGGAAGACGATATTCGGACACCAGAATGATTTCGGAGTGGTTCGGGTATTTTTTTGGAGCACCGAGGGGTTACCGGAACCCCTCAGGAAAGTAATGGGCCTACATGGGCCATAGGGGAGAGAGGAGGCATCCCACAAGGGGTGGCCACGCCCCCTCCCATGGGGAGTCCGAATTGGACTAGGGGAGGGGGCGCGCCCCCCTTTCCTTCTCCTCGTCCTCCTCCCTCTCCCTTCCCCTTTCCCCCTCTGTAAGAAAGGAAGGGGGGCCAAATAGGACTTGGAGTCCTGTTCGGTTTCCCCCCATGGCGCGCCCCTAGGGCCGGCCGCCTCCTCCCCCCTCCTTTATATACGGGGGCAGGGGGCACCCCAAGGCACAACAATTGTTCTTTTAGCCGTGTGCGGTGCCCCCCTCCACAGTTTACTCCTTCGGTCATAGCGCCGTAGTGCTTAGGCGAAGCCCTGCGCGGATCACATCACCATCACCGTCACCACGCCGTCATGTTGAAGAAACTCTCCCTCGACCCTCTGCTGGATCAAGAGTTCGAGAGACGTCATCGAACTGAACGTGTGCTGAACTCGGAGGTGCCGTACGTTCGGTACTAGATCGGTTGGATCGTGAAGACGTTCGACTACATCAACCGCGTTAACCTAACACTTCCGCTTTCGGTCTATGAGGGTACGTGGACACACTCTCCTCCTCTCGTTGCTATGCATCTCCTAGATAGATCTTGTGTGATCGTATGATTTTTTTTGAAATTGCATGCTACGTTCCCAACATCAATATGGTAGCATACACAGTAGAAAGCCACATCTGTCTCTACCGCTATACAATTTGTTTTGCTACCCTCAGACCTAATGTTTTTCATTTCCTTCTTCTCCAGACCAGGCAAGTGATACGTCTCCGTCGTATCTACTTTTCCAAACACTTTTGCCCTTGTTTTGGACTCTAACTTGCATGATTTGAATGGAACTAACCCGGACTGACGTTGTTTTCGGTAGAATTGCCATGGTGTTATTTTTGTGCAGAAATAAAGTTCTCAGAATGACCTGAAAATCAACGGAGAATTATTTTGGAATATATAAAAAATACTAGAAGGAAGATCCATGTCAAGGGGGCCTCCACCTGTCCATGAGGGTGGGGGGCGCGCCCTACCCCCCTGGGCGCCCCCTGCCTCATGGGCCCCCTGACGCTCCATCGACCTCAACCCTGACTCCATATATTCACTTTAGGGGAAAAAACCAAGGAGAAGGATTCATCGTGTTTTACGATACGGAGTCGCCGCCAAGCCCTAAACTCTCTCGAGAGGGCTGATCTGGAGTTCGTTCGGGGCTCCGGAGAGGGGAATCCGTCGCCATCGTCATCATCAACCATCCTCCATCACAAATTTCATGATGCTGACCGCCGTGCGTGAGTAATTCCATTGTAGGCTTGCTGGACGATGATGGGTTGGATGAGATTTATCATGTAATCGAGTTAGTTTTGTTAGGGTTTGATCCCTAGTATCCACTATGTTCTGAGATTGATGTTGCTATGACTTTGCTATGCTTAATGCTTGTCACTAGGGCCCAAGTGCCATGATTTCAGATCTGCACCTATTATGTTTTCATCAATATATGAGAGTTCTCAATCCTATCTTGCAAGTCTATAGTCACCTACTATGTGTTATGATCCGGCAACCCCGAAGTGACAATAATCGGGACCACTCCTGGTGATGACCGTAGTTTGAGGAGTTCACGTATTCACTATGTGTTAATGCTTTGGTCCGATACTCTATTAAAAGGAGGCCTTAATATCCCTTAGTTTCCAATAGGACCCCGCTGCTACGGGAGGGTAGGACAAAAGATGTCATGCAAGTTCTTTTCCATAAGCACGTATGACTATATTCGGAATACATGCCTACATTACATTGATGAACTGGAGCTAGTTCTGTGTCACCCTAGGTTATGATTGTAGCATGATGAACCGCATCCGGCATAATTCTCTATCACCGATCCATTGCCTACGAGCTTTCCATATATCGTTCGTCGCTTATTTACTTTTTCGTTGCTATTGTTATCATCACTATAAAACACGAAAAATATTACTTTTGTTACCATTATCTTTTGCTACCGTTACCACTACTATCATATTGCTTTGCTACTAAACACTTTGCTGCAGATATTAAGTTTCCAGGTGTGGTTGAATTGACAACTCAGCTGCTAATACTTGAGAATATTCTTTGGCTCCCCTTGTGTCGAATCAATAAATTTGGGTTGAATACTCTACCCTCGAAAACTTTTACGATCCCCTATACTTGTGGGTTATCAAGACTATTTTTTGGCGCCGTTGCCGGGGAAGCATAGCTCTATTCTTTGGGTCACTTGGGATTTATATCTGCTTATCATTATGAAGAACTTGAAAGATCCAAGAACGAAGATTTATCCCTCAACTACGACGGTAGGTAAGGAACTTCCATCTAGCTCTGCACTTGATTCACCTTCTGTTTTGAGTAAGCTTGTGACATCTAAACCTACTTCTGCTATTAATTCTGTTATGTCACATGTTATTGATGATGCCACTTCTGCTATGCATGATACTTATGATGAAATTACTTCTATGCTTGATACTACTATGCCACTTGGTGAATTTCTTGATGAACAACTTCCTAGGGCTAGAGAGAATGAAATTGTTGAAATTGATAATTTGATAAAAGTGATGATGAAGATTCTCCCCCTAGATATGAATTGCCTGTTGTTCCGGAATGTTATGTTATGGATGAATAAACTGCTAGAGATTTTCTTGCTTGCAATGATAGGAGTGATCTTAAGAAATTATTAGCTAAGCTGAAACAAAAAACTCTGAATGCTAGAATGAAATATGATCCTGCTTATGCTACTTCACCTATCTTTGTTACTGATAAGGATTATGATTTCTCTGTTGATCCTGAGATAATTACATTAGTTGAATCTGATCCTTTCTATGTCTATGAATCTGAAACTGTGTGGCACATCTTACTAAATTAAACGATATAGCCACCCTGTTCACTAATGATGATAAAACTCGCTATTATTATATCCTTAAATTATTTCCGTTCTCATTAAAGGGTGATGCTAAGACATGGTTTAATTCTCTTGATCCTGGTTGTGTGCGTCGTCCCCAGGATATGATTTATTACTCCTCTGCTAAATATTTCCCCACTCATAAGAAACAAGCTACTTTAAGGGAAATATATAATTTTGTGCAAATTGAAGAAGAGAGTCTCCCACAAGCTTGGGGGAGGCTTCTCCAATTACTTAATGTTTTGCCTGATCATCCTCTTAAGAAAAATGAAATACTTGATATCTTTTATAATGGACTAACCGATGTTTCCAGAGACCACCTGGATAGTTGTGTTGGTTGTGTTTTCAGGGAAAGAACAACAGATGAAGCTGAAATTTTATTGAATAATATGTTGACTAATGAAAATAATTGGACACTTCCTGACCCAATTCCTGAACCAACTCCTAAGCCAACTCCGAAGAAAAGGGGTATTCTATTTCTCAGTCCTGAAGATATGCAAGAGGCAAATAAATCTACGAAATAAAAAGGCATTAAAGCTGAAGATGTTAAGAATTTACCTCCTATTGAAGAAATACATGGTCTTAATTTACCACCTTTTGAAGAAGTACATGGTCTTGATAACCCGACACAGGTAGTAAAGGTAAATTCTCTCTATAGATATGATAAAGCTGAAATCCCATTTACTAAGTTTGCTAGCCCATGCTTGGATGAGTTTGATGACTTTATGGTTAAACAAGAAAACTTCAATGCTTATTTTGGTAGGGAATTAAAACGCAATGCTGATATGCTTGAACACTTGGGTGATTATATGGCTAATGTTAAAGGTGAACTTAAACTTATTAGTAAACATGCTTCTATGGTTACCACTCAAGTAGAACAAGTACTTAAAGCTCAGAATGATTTGCTCAATGAATTGAATAGTAAGAAAAATGATAATGTTGTTAGAGTTATGACTAGAGGTGGTAAAATGACTCAGGAGCCTTTGTATCCTGAGGGCCACCCTAAGAGAATTGAGCAAGATTCTCAGAGAAATGATATTGATGCACCTAGTTCTTCTAAGAGGAAGAAAAAGAAAAATGATAGGACTTTGCATGCCTCTAGTGAACCTGTTGTAGACACACCTCAGAATCCCAATGATATTTCTATTTCTGATGCTGAGACACAATCTGTTAATGAGCATGAACCTAGTGAAAATGTTAATAATGATGCTCATGTTGATGCTCAACCTAGCAATGATAATGATGTAGAGATTGAACCTGCTGTTGATCTTGATAACCCACAATCAAAGAATCAACATTATGATAAGAGAGACTTTGTTGCTAGGAAGCACGGTAAAGAAAGAGAACCATGGGTTCAGAAACACATGCCTTTTCCTCCTAAACCATCCAAGAAAAAGGATGATGAGGATTTTGAGTGCTTTGCTAAAATGATTAGACCTATCTTTTTGCGTGTGCGTTTGACTGATATGCTTAAAATGAATCCTTATGCTAAGTACATGAAAGATATTGTTACTAATAAAAGAAAGATACCGGAAGCTGAAATTTCCACCATGCTTGCTAATTATACTTTTAAGGGTGGAATACCAAAAAAACTTGGAGATCCCAGAGTACCAACTATACCATGCTCCATTAAAAGAAACTATGTTAAAACTGCTTTATGTGATCTTGGAGCCGGTGTTAGTGTTATGACTCTCTCTTTATATCGTAGACTTGATTTGAATAAGTTGACACCTACTGAAATATCTTTGCAAATGGCTGATAAATCAACGGCTATACCTGTCGGTATTTGTGAGGATGTGCCTTTTGTGGTTGCAAACGTTACTATTTTAACGGACTTTGTTATTCTTGATATTCCCAAGGACGATAGTATGTCTATTATTCTTGGAAGACCCTTTTTGAATACTGCAGGAGCTGCTATTGATTGCACCAAAGGCAATGCCACTTTTCATGTTAATGGAAATGAGCATATGGTACACTTTCCGAGGAAACAACCTCAAGTTCATAGTATAAACTCTATTGGAAAAATTCCATCAATTATTTTTGGAGGTTTTGAATTTCCTCTTCCTACTGTCAAGAAGAAATATGATATACTTATTGTTGGGGACATGCATATCCCCGTTGAGGTAACCTAGTGTTAAATTTCCTCTTCCTACTGTCAAGAAGAAATATGATATACTTATTGTTGGGGACATGCATATCCCCGTTGAGGTAACCTAGTGTTATTTGAAAATTCTCCGGTTCCATGTTATTCAGAATGAGTTTGTTAACAAGACCTGATCAACCTTGTTAGTGGATTCCTTTTGATGAGCATGAGATGGATGAATTTAGAAAACACAACTCTCTGTACCCTCTTTTTACTTTCTGTTATTTATATTAAATAAAGCAAAATTAGTAATTTCTGTCTGTTTTCTGAATTATCCATGCAATAAAAAATAACCCGAAAATAAAAGTTCTCCAAATGCCCTGAAATGTAAATATGATTTTTTCTGGAATATTTGAGAATATCTGGCACTAAGAACACAATAGGGGGAGCTAGCACCTGGCCACGAGGGTGGAGGGCGCGCCCTACCCCCCTAGGCATGCCCCCCTGCCTCGTGGGCCCACGGTGACTCCCCTCCAGTTATTCCAGCTACCACACACTCCTTCTTCCTCCCACAAAAATCACCAACCAGCTCAAACCCGAGTCCAAGCTCATTTTGCTGCCATTTTTTATCTCCTTGCTCAAAGCTCCATTCAAAAAACTGCTTTGGGGGATTGTTCCTTGGTATGTGAATCCTCCAATGGTCCAATTAGTTTTTGTTCTAGTGCTTTATTCATTGCATATTTTGCTGCTTAGGTGACCCTGTTCTTGAGCTTGCATGTCAAATTTATGTGGTCAAAAGTAGTTTTAATGCATGATATTGCCTCTAGGCACTTGTAGGAGTAGTTGCTATCAATTTTGTTGAGTTTGGTTCATTTTTATTTTGAAGTTACTAAAAATTTCAGAAATTTTCAAAAAAAATATGAAGAGATTTTTGAGGGGCTCATCGAGCCGAAGCTCGAAGGATAAGCAAAGTGAGGAGGATAAGAAGCCCAAACATAATCTTCCTTGCACCGCGGAGGTTCGGCCATATGAATGGCCTTGTGGTGATTTCTTGAGAGCAGCCGGGATTTATGATGATTTCTATGAATTGGCTGAGAATGCAGACCTCACCGCCTTCCTCCACGACCAACGCGAACAATATCTCTTACTCACCAATATCTTTGTGCAAAACTTTCATTTCCATGCTAGGAGCTCACCACCTACGGTGGAATTTTATTTATATGATGAGCATAAGGAGATGTCACTTGATGATTTTTGTTGTGTTTGTTTGATCCCTTTCGAGGGCAGCGTAGAGGAACCACATCGTGACGATGTGGATGGGTTTATTTATACAATTACTATAGGGGAAACGAGGAAGGTTTCCGACGCATGAATTACTAGCATACACTTTCCTGTTCTACGTTACTTTGCTATATTTGCTTGTAGATGCTTAATTGGGCGCGGAAACTGTGGAAACCTGAGTGCCCCTGATATTGTTATTTTGTGCCATGCCTTATTTCGTGATGACACATTCAGTATGGGCACTATTATTGCAAAGCGGTTAAATCTTAACCGTACTAAGAGCCCCGTCCTTGGAGGCATCTTCGCCTCGCGCCTCGCTGCACACTTTAACATACCTATTAGGCATTATGAGAAGGAAGAGAAGTTGTTGCCTCCTGTTTATCTAGATTATAAGAGTATGGTAGCACATGATTTTATTGTTAAGAATAGGGAAAATACGCTTAGGTACAAATTAATATTTGGTGAAAATCATCCTGAGACTATTACCTTGCCTGCTCCTTCCTTGTTTGATTTATCTGCAGGCAAGTACCTTGTTCCGTTGGAGGACATTCACGCCTACCGGAACCCTACATCAGCTACAGAGCGGGAACCACAATTTGATCCTCCACAACAGTCTGATTACCAGTGGGATCCAGAGGTGATTGCCAACCAGTGGCAATCTGAGGCTTCTTCACAGTACGCCTCCAACTATTACTTTGGATATCCGTCAGGCCAGCCGTGGACATAGACCAACTTAGGTCAAAAGCCTAAGCTTGGGGGAGTACGTATCTCTCACCGACATTATATTCACGTTCACACACTCATGCTAGGTGTCGGTGCTCATACTTTTTCATTATATCATCCATGCTAGTTTATTTTCCTTTTTATGCTTTCTTCTTGTGTGTTTAATAAACCTTAAGAAAAAAATTAGTTGTAGCTTTTAATTAGTTTACTTTCCATGCTTGTAGTAGTAATTAAAAAGAAAACCCAAAAAGATTTCTCGTTCTTCTTTTGCTTGTTAGGAGCTTTCCCGTGTAAATAGTTTTATTTCTTTTCTTGTTCTTTGGGGGTCGATAGGAGAAGACCATAATCAAAATGTTAAAGTGGCTCTTATATGCATTATTGTTGATCTAACAAAGAGCCCATATTACCTTGTCTTCTCTCTTGAATTGAATGCTTGCAGATTCCAGCTTAGTCCAATGCACGTGCACTATTATTATTATCCACACTATTCGGTCGTGCAAGTGAAAGGCAATAATGATGATTATATGATGAACTTATTGAGATGAGAAAAGCTGGTATGAACTCAACCTCTCTTGTTTTTGTAAATATGATTAGTTCATCGTTCCTGATTCAGCCTATTATGAATAAACATGTTTGCAATGACAATTAGAGATTATAGTTGCTTATGCCATGCTTAATTATGGAGCTTATAATGGTTTACCTTGCATGCCAACATGCTATTAAAATGGTTGTGATGTGGTATGATAGGGTGGTATCCTCTTTTGAACGATTTGAGTGGCTTGACTTGGCACATGTTCACGCATGTAGTTGAAACAAAATCAACATAGCCTCTACAATATTTATGTTCATGGTGCATTATATCCTACTCATGCTTGCATTCAGTGTTGACTAATTTTAATGCATGTTCATGACTGTTGTTGCTCTCTAGCTGGTCGCTTCCCAATCTTTTGCTAGCCTTCACTTGTACTAAGTGGGAATACTGCTTGTGCATCCAATTCCATAAACCCCAAAGTTGTTCCATATGAGTCCACCATACCTACCTATATACGGTATCTACCTGCCGTTCCAAGTAAATTTGTATGTGCCAAACTCTAAACCTTCAAATAAACATTATGTTTTGTATGCTCGAATAGCTCATGTATCAACTAGGGCTGTCCGTATCTTCCATGTTAGGCGGGTTATTCTCAAGAGGAGTGGACTCCGCTCCTCACTCACGAGAAAGTGGCTGGTCACCGAGACCAGTCCCAAGCTTTATGCAAATCAAATCAAAATAACTGCAAACAAAACTCCCCCGGGACTCTTGTTAGTTGGAGGCACTCGTTGTTTCGAGCAAGCCATGGATTGATGCTTGTTGGTGGAGGGGGAGTATAAACTTTACCATTCTGTTTGGGAACCGCCTATAATGTGTGTAGCATGGAAGATATCGCCATCTCTTGGTTGTTATGTTGACAATGAAAGTATACCGCTTAAAATATTATTCATATCTATCTTAATACTGAGCTCTGGCACCTCTACAAATCCCTGCTTCCCTCTGCGAAGGGCCTCTCTATTTACTTTTATGTTGAGTCATCATCCTCTTATTAAAAAGCACCAGTTGGAAAGCACCACTGTCATTTTCATCCATTACTGTTAGTTTACATTGAGTATGACTTGATTGGATCTCTTTTACCATGAATTACAATGTCTAGTCAGTCCTTGATCTTTAAAGGTGCTCTGCATTTATGTTTTGCGGTCTCAGAAAGGGCTGATGTCTACTACACAACCTTCTTCTTGTAGACGTTGTTGGGCCTCCAAGTGTAGAGGTTTGTAGGAAAGTAGCAAATTTCCCTCAAGTGGATGACCTAAGGTTTATCAATCCGTGGGAGGCGTAGGATGAAGATGGTCTCTCTCAAGCAACCCTGCAACCAAATAACAAAGAGTCTCTTGTGTCCCCAACACACCCAATACAATGGTAAATTGTATAGGTGCACTAGTTCGGCGAAGAGATGGTGATACAAGTGCAATATGGATAGTAGATATAGGTTTTTATAATCTGAAAAATATAAAAACAGCAAGGTAACTAATGACAAATGGTATTGCAATGCGTTGAAACAAGGCCTAGGGTTCATACTTTCACTAGTGCAAGTTCTCTCAACAATAATAACATAATTGGATCACGTAACTATCCCTCAACATGCAACAAAGAGTCACTCCAAAGTCACTAATAGAGGAGAACAAACGAAGAGATTATGGTAGGGTACGAAACCACCTCAAAGTTATTCTTTCCAATCAATCCGTTGGGCTATTCCTATAAGTGTCACAAACAGCCCTAGAGTTCGTACTAGAATAACACCTTGAGACACAAATCAACCAAAACCCTAATGTCACCAAGATACTCCAATGTCACCTCAAGTATCTGTGGGTATGATTATACGATATGCATCACACAATCTTAGATTCATCTATTCAACCAACACATAGAACCTCAAAGAGTGCCCCAAAGTTTCTACCGGAGAATCACGACGAAAACGTGTGCCGACCCCTATGCATAAGTTCATGGGTGGAACCCGCAAGTTGGTCACCAAAACATACATCAAGTGAATCACGTGATATCCCATTGTCACCACAGATATGCACGGCAAGACATACATCAAGTGTTCTCAAATCTTTAAAGACTCAATCTGATAAGATAACTTCAAAGGGGAAACTCAATCCATTACAAGAGAGTAGAGGGGGAGGAGAAACATAAGATCCAACTATAATAGCAAAGCTCGCGATACATCAAGATCGTGCCAAATCAAGAACACGAGAGAGAGAGAGATCAAACACATATCTACTGGTACATACCCTCAGCCCCGAGGGAGAACTACTCCCTCCTCATCATAGAGAGCACCGGGATGATGAAGATGGCCACCGGAGAAGGATTCTCCCTCCGGCAGGGTGCCGGAACGGGTCTAGATTGGTTTTCGGTGGCTACGGAGGCTTCTGGCGGCGGAACTCCTGATCTATTGTGCCCCCCGAAGTTTTTAGGGTATATGGGTATATATGGGAGGAAGAAGTACGTCGATGGACCTCCGGGCTGTCCACGAGGCAGGAGGCGCGCCCAAGGGGTGGGCGCGTGCCCCACCCTCGTGGGCAGCCCGGGACTCTCCTGGTCCAACTTCGATACTCCCTAGGCTTCTTCTGGTCCAAAAATAAGTTCCGTGAAGTTTCAGGTCAATTGGACTCCGTTTGATTTTCCTTTTCTGCGATACTCTAAAACAAGGAAAAAATAGAAACAGAAACTGGCACTGGGCTCTAGGTTAATAGGTTAGTCCCAAAAATCATATAAAATAGCATATAAATGCATATAAAACATCCAAGGTTGATAATATAATAGCATGGAACAATAAAAAATTATAGATACGTTGGAGACGTATCAGCATCCCCAAGCTTAATTCCTGCTCGTCCTCGACTAAGTAAATGATAAAAACAGAATTTTTTATGTGGAATGCTACCTAACATATTTATCCATGTAATTCTCTTTATTGTGGCAATAATATTCAGATCCATAAGATTCAATACAAAAGTTTAATATTGACATAAAAATAATAATACTTCAAGCATACTAACTAAGCAATTATGTATTCTCAAAATAACATGGCCAAAGAAAGCTATCCCTACAAAATCATATAGTCTGGCTATGCTCCATCTTCACCACACAACGTATTTAAATCATGCACAACCCCGATGACAAGCCAAGCAATTGTTTCATACTTTTGATGTTGTCAAACTTTTTCAATCTTCACGCAATACATGAGCGTGAGCCATGGAAATAGGACTATAGGTGGAATACAATGGTGGTTGTGGAGAACACAAAAAGGGATAAGATAGTCTCACATCAACTAGGCGTATCAACGGGCTATGAAGATGCCCATTAATAGATATCAATGTGAGTGAGTAGGGATTGCCATGCAACGAATGCACTAGAGCTATAAATGTATGAAAGCTCGACAAAAGAAACTAAGTGGGTGGGCATCCAACTTGCTTGCTCACGAAGACCTAGGGCACTTGAGGAGGCCCATTGTTGGAATATACAAGCCAAGTTCTATAATGAAAAATTCCCACTAGTATATGAAAGTGACAAAACAAGAGACTCTCTATTATAAAGATCATGGTGCTACTTTGAAGCACAAGTGTGGAAAAAAGGATAGTAGCATTGTCCCTTTTATTTTTTTATTTGGCCCTTTTTTTATTTGGCCTTTCTTTTTTTATTTGGCCTTTATCTTTTTTTTGGCCTCTCTTTTTTTTGGGGGGGGGGGACAATGCTCTATTAATGATGATCATCACACTTCTATTTATTTACAACTCAATGATTACAACTCGATACTAGAACAAAGTATGACTCTATATGAATGCCTCCGGTGGTATACCGGGATGTGCAATGACTCATGAGTGACATGTATGAAATAATTATGAACGGTGGCTTTGCCACAACTAAAATGTCAACTACATGATCATGCAAAGCAATATGACAATGATGGAGCGTGTCATAGTAAATGGAACGGTGGAAAGTTGCATGGCAATATATCTCGGAATGGCTATGGAAATGCCATGATAGGTAGGTATGGTGGCTGTTTTGAGGAAGGTATATGATGGGTTTAGGATACCGGCGAAAGGTGTGCGGTATTAGAGAGGCTAGCAATGGTGGAAGGGCGAGAGTGCGTATAATCCATGGACTCAACATTAGTCATAAAGAACTCACATACTTATTGCAAAAATCTATTAGTTATCTAAACAAAGTACTGCGCGCATGCTCCTAGCGGGATATATTGGTAGGAAAAGACCATCGCTCGTCCCCGACCGCCACTCATAAGGAAGACAATCAATAAATAAATCATGCTCCGACTTTGTCACATAATGGTTCACCATACGTGCATGCTACGGGAATCACAAACTTCAACACAACTATTTCTCAAATTCACAACTACCCAACTAGCATGACTCTAATATCACCATCTTCATATCTCAAAACAATCATCAAGTATAAAACTTCTCTTAGTATTCAAAGCACTTTATATGAAAGTTTTTATTATATCCCTCTTGGATGCCCATCATATTTGGACTGGTTTCATAACCAAAGAAAACTACCATGCTATTCTAAATAATCTCAAAATAATATAAGTGAAGCATGAGAGTTCATCTATTTCTATAAAATAAAACCACCACTGTGTTCTAAAAGGATATAAGTGAAGCACTTGAGCAACAACAAACTACTACGATGGATATAAGTGAAGATCAATGAGTAGTCAAATAATTATGCAATTATGTGATTCAAACAACAAACTACTCTAAATACTCTCTAACATTTAAGAATTTCATATATTGGTATTTTATTCAAACAGCAAGCAAAACAAAAGAAAATAAAATGACACTCCAAGCAAAACACATATCATGTGGTAAATAAAAATATAGCTCCAAGTAAAGTTACCGATGGAAGTAGACGAAAGAGGGGATGCCTTCCGGGGCATCCCCAAGCTTAGGCTCTTGCTTGTCCTTGAATATTACCTTCGGGTGCCTTGGGCATCCCCAATCTTAGTCTCTTGCTACTCCTTATTCCATAGTCCATCGAATCTTTACCCAAAACTTGAAAACTTCAAAACACAAAACTTAACAGAAAACTCGTAAGCTCCGTTAGCGAAAGAAAACAAAAAACCACTTCAAGGTACTCTAATGAACTCATTATTGATTTATATTGGTGTTAAACCTAATGTATTCCAACTTCTCTATGGTTTATAAACTATTTTACTAGCCATAGATTCATCAAAATAAGCCAACAACACACAAAAAACAGAATCTGTTAAAAACAGAACAGTCTGTAGTAATCTGTAGCTAACGCAAACTTATGGAACTCCAAAAATTCTAATATAAATTGCTGGACGTGAGGAATTTATATATTAATCATCTTAAAAAATAATTAACTGAATATCACTATCCAAATAAAAATGGCAGCAATTCTCATGAGCGCTAAAGTTTCTGTTTTTTACAACATGATCAACAAGACTTTCCCCAAGTCTTCCCAAAGGTTCTACTTGGCAAAAACACTAATTAAAAGCATAAAAACTCAATCATAACAGATTCTATATAAATTATTTATTACTAAACAGGAGCAAAAAGCAAGGAATAAAAATAAAATTGGGTTGCCTCCCAACAAGCGCTATCGTTTAATGCCCCTAGCTAGGCATGATGATTTCAACGATGCTCACATAAAAGATAAGAATTGTAACATAAAGAGAGCATCATGAAGAATATGACTAGCACATTTAAGTATAACCCACTTCCTATGCATAGGGATTTTGTGAGCAAACAACTTGTGGGAACAAGAATCAACTTGCATAGGAAAGCAAAACAAGCATAACTTCAAGATTTTAAGCACATAGAGAGGAAACTTGATATTATTGCAATTCCTACGAGCATATATTCCTCCCGCATAATAATTTTCAGTGGCATCATGACTGAATTCAACAATATAACCATCACATAAAGCATTCTTTTCATGATCTATAAGCATATAAATTTTATTACTCTCCACACAAGCAAAATTCTTCTCATGAATAATAGTGGGAGCACACTCAACAAAATAATTATCATGTGAGGCATAATCCAATTGAAAACTAAAATCATGATGACAAGTTTCATGGATATCATTATTCTTTATAGCATACAAGTCATCACAATAATCATCATAGATAGCAACTTTGTTCTCATAATCAATTGGAACCTCTTCCGAAATAGTGGATTCATCACAAAATAAAGTCATGACCTCTCCAAATCCACTTTCATCAATATAATCATCATAAATAGGAGGCATGCTTTCATCATAATAAATTTGCTCATCAAAACTTTGGGGACAAAAAATATCATCTTCATCAAACATAGCTTCCCCAAGCTTGTGGCTTTGCATATCATTAGCATCATGGATATTCAAGGAATTCATACTAACAACATTGCAATCATGCTCATCATTCAAATATTTAGTGCCAAACATTTTAATGCATTCTTCTTCTAACACTTTGGCACAATTTTCCTTTCCATCATACTCACGAAAGATATTAAAAAGTTGAAGCGTATGAGGCAAACTCAATTCCATAATTTTTTGTAGTTTTCTTTTATAAGCTAAACTAGTGCTAAAACAAGAAACAAAAAGATTAGATTGCAAGATCTAAAGATATACCTTCAAGCGCTAACCTCCCCGGCAATGGCGCCAGAAAAGAGCTTGATGTCTACTACACAACCTTCTTCTTGTAGACGTTGTTGGGCCTCCAAGTGCAGAGGTTTGTAGGACAGTAGAAAATTTCCCTCAAGTGGATGACCTAAGGTTTATCAATCCGTGGGAGGCATAGGATGAAGATGGTCTCTCTCAAGCAACCCTTCAACCAAATAACAAAGAGTCTCTTGTGTCCCCAACACACCCAATACAATGGTAAATTGTATAGGTGCACTAGTTCGACGAAGAGATGGTGATACAAGTGCAATATGGATAGTAGATATAGGTTTTTGTAATCTGAAAATATAAAAACAGCAAGGTAACTAATGATAAAAGTTAGCACAAACGGTATTGCAATGTGTTGAAACAAGGCCTAGGGTTCATACTTTCACTAGTGCAAGTTCTCTCAACAATAATAACATAATTGGATCACATAACTATCCCTCAACATGCAACAAAGAGTCACTCAAAAGTCACTAATAGCGGAGAACAAACGAAGAGATTATGGTAGGGTACAAAACCACCTCAAAGTTATTCTTTCCAATCAATCCGTTGGGCTATTCCTATAAGTGTCACAAACAGCCCTAGAGTTCGTACTAGAATAACACCTTAAGACACAAATCAACCAAAACCCTAATGTCACCTAGATACTCCAATGTCACCTCAAGTATCCGTGGGTATGATTATACGATGTGCATCACACAATCTCAGATTCATCTATTCAACCAACACAAAGAACTTCAAAGAGTGCCCCAAAGATTCAACCGGAGAGTCAAGACGAAAACGTGTGCCAACCCCTATGGATAGATTCCCAAGGTCACGGAACCCGCAAGTTGATCACCAAAACATACATCAAGTGGATCAATAGAATACCCCATTGTCACCACGGATATCCCATGCAAGACATACAACAAGTGTTCTCAAATCCTTAAAGACTCAATCCGATAAGATAACTTCAAAGGGAAAACTCAATCCATTACAAGAGAGTAGAGGGGGAGAAACATCATAAGATCCAACTATAATAGCGAAGCTCGCGATACATCAAGATCGTGCCACCTCAAGAACACGAGAGAGAGAGAGAGATCAAACACATAGCTACTGGTACATACCCTTAGCCCCGAGGGAGAACTACTCCCTCCTCGTCATAGAGAGCATCGGGATGATGAAGATGGCCATCGGAGAAGGATTCCCCCTCCGGCAGGGTGCCGGAACGGGTCTAGATTGGTTTCCAGTGGCTACGGAGGCTTCTGGCGGCGGAACTCCCGATCTATTGTGCCCCCCGAAGTTTTTAGGGTATATGGGTATATATGGGAGGAAGAGGTACGTCTGTGGACCTCCGGGTTGTCCATGAGGCAGGGGGCGCACCCAGGGGGTGGGCGCGCCCCCCACCCTCGTGGGCAGCACGGGACTCTCCTGGTGCAACTCCGATACTCCGTGGGCTTCTTCTGGTCCAAAAATAAGTTCCGTGAAGTTTCAGGTCAATTGGACTCCGTTTGATTTTCCTTTTCTGCGATACTCTAAAACAAGGAAAAAACAGAAACTGACACTGGGCTCTAGGTTAATAGGTTAGTCCCAAAAATCATATAAAATAGCATATAAATGCATATAAAACATCCAAGGTTGATAATATAATAGCATGGAACAATCAAAAAATTATAGATACGTTGGAGACGTATCAAGGGCTAGCGAGATACCATCTTGTTATATCATATCATGATTGTTTTGAGAAAGTGTTGTCATCCAAGATTTATTATTATTGCTTGCTAGTTGATTATGTCATTGATATGAGTAAACATGAGACCTAAATGTTATTGTGAATATGGTTAGTTCATAATCTTTGCTGAAAACTTGAATGATGGCTTTACATATTTACAACAACAACAGCAAACAAAGTTTGTAAAAGTTTTTCTTTATCACTTTCAGTTTATCAACTGAATTGCTTGAGGACAAGCAAAGGTTTAAGCTTGGGGAGTTGATACGTCTCCATCGTATCTACTTTTCCAAAAACTTTTGCCCTTGTTTTGGACTCTAACTTGCATGATTTGAATGGAACTAACCCGAACTGATGCTGTTTTCAGCAGAATTGCCATGGTGTTATTTTTCTGCAGAAATAAAAGTTCTCGAAATGACCTGAAAATCAACGGAGAATTATTTTGGAATATATAAAAAATACTGGAAGGAAGATCCACGTCAGGGGGGTCTCCACCTGCCTCGTGGGCCCCCTGACGCTCCACCGACCTCAACCCTAACTTCATATATTCACTTTTGGGGAGAAAAAAACCAAGGAGAAGGATTCATCGTGTTTTACGATACGGAGCCGCCGCCAAGCCCTAAACTCTCTCAGGAGGGCTGATCTGGAGTCCGTTCGGGGCTCCAAAGAGGGGAATCCGTCGCCATCGTCATCATCAACCATCCTCCATCACCAACTTCATGATGCTCACCACCGTGCGTGAGTAATTCCGTCGTAGGCTTGCTGGACGGTGATGGGTTGGATGAGATTTATCATGTAATCGAGTTATTTTTGTTAGGGTTTGATCCCTAGTATCCACTATGTTCTGAGATTGATGTTGCTATGACTTTGCTATGCTTAATGCTTGTCACTAGGGCCCGAGTGCCATGATTTCAGATATGAACCTATTATGTTTTCATCAATATATGAGAGTTCTTGATCCTATCTTGCAAGTCTATAGTCACCTACTATGTGTTATGATCCGGCAACCCCGAAGTGACAATAATCGGGACCACTCCCGATGATGACCGTAGTTTGAGGAGTTCATGTATTCACTATGTGTTAATGCTTTGGTCCAGTACTCTATTAATAGGAGGCCTTAATATCCCTTAGTTTCCAATAGGACCCCGGTGCCACAGGAGGGTAGGACAAAAGATGTCATGCAAGTTCTTTTCCATAAGCACGTATGACTATATTCGGAATACATGCCTACATTACATTGATGAACTGGCGCTAGTTCTTTGTCACCCTAGGTTATGATTGTTGCATGATGAACTGCATCCGGCATAATTCTCTATCATCGATCCATTTCCTACGAGCTTTCCATATGTTGTTCTTCGCTTATTTACTTTTCCGTTGCTATTGTTATCATCACTACAAAACACCAAAAATATTACTTTTCTTACCATTGCCTTTTGTTACCGTTACCACTACTATCATATTAATTTGCTACTAAATACTTTGCTGCAGATATTAAGTTTCCAGATGTGTCTGAATTGACAACTCAGCTTCTAATACTTGAGAATATTCTTTGGCTCCCTTTGTGTTGAATCAATAAATTTGGGTTGAATACTCTACCCTCGAAAACTGTTGCGATCCCCTATACTTGTGGGTTATCAGCAAGCAGCGGCGACGCCGTACAGGCCGCTCTCGCACCACCAGAGTCCCTTCAGGGTAGTTACCCATGGGCACATACTTCTGCCGTTTATTCTTACTTGTGATTCCGCTCGTTGTGACCGTGGCTCGAACCATGTTGCGGCCCGATTATTATTTTTGTTCAGTTGTGATGGATCGTCTTGGCTTGCTTTTGGCCTGATGTTGTTGCCTTGCTTTTGGCACACCCGATTCCACTACGTTTTGTTGTTGCTTGGACCAGTTTCTATGTACTGAACATTTTTGTATCAATGTAGTGCTTCTGATATAATATTGCTATATTATACTGGTGATTTCTAGTGATTACTCTGACTTCTACTTGTGCGAGTGAGTATTTACAAGGTCATACTCATGTTGTGATGCAAATACCTCCTTTGGCTAAATTGTATAATTGTGACAGGTTCATACATCATGTCAAGGAGTATTAAGTTATAGGTTATGAAGTAGGGTCCCGTGTCGCTTCAATATCGTGCTATTGTTTATATTTGCAATGCTTCGATGACTGTATTGCCGTCACCGGATTGGATATGACTTGTACCCGGCGGCGGTGCTATCGGGCATATAACTTTTTCCTTTTGTTTCCTCCTATATTAAATATACGTAAGCTTAATTCAATCCAGACAGTGTTACATAAACTAAGCCACATCAACTTCCAAAAAAGGACTAGGGTTCCTCTGCCTCTAGCCGGTGCCGCCGCCGGTTGATACGTCTCCAATGTATCTATAATTTTTGATTGTTTCATGCTATTATATTATCTGTTTTGGATGGTTAATGGGCTTTATTATGCACTTTTTTATTATTTTTGGGACTAACATATTAACCGAAGGCCCAATGCAAATTGTTGTTTTTTTGCCTATTTCAGTGTTTCGCAGAAAAGGAATATCAAACGGAATCCAAATGGAATGAAACCTTCGCGTGGAACTTTTTTGGAACAAACACAATCCAGGAGAGTTGGAGTGGAGGTCAAGGAAGCAACGTGGTTGCCACGAGGTAGGGCAGCGCGCCCACCCCCACCTTCGTGGGCCCCCGTAGCTCCACCAACCTACTTCTTTCGCCTATATATACTCTTATACCCTGAAAACATCCAGGGGAGCCATGAAACCACTTTTCCACCACCGCAACCTTCTGTACCCGTGAGATCCCATCTGGGGTCCTTTTTGGGCGATCTTGTGGAGGGGGATTCGATCACGGATGGCTTCTACATCAACACCATAGCCTCTCCGATGATGTGTGAGTAGTTTATCACAGACCTTCTGGTCCATAGTTATTAGCTAGATGGCTTCTTCTCTCTCTTTGGTTCTCAATACAAAGTTCTCCTTGATGTTCTTGGAGATCTATTCGATGTAATACTTTTTGCGGTGTGTTTACCGAGATGCGATGAATTGTGGGTTTATGATCAAGTTTATCTATGAATAATATTTGTTTCTTCTCTGAATTCTTATATGCATGATTTGATATCATTGCAAGTCTCTTCGAATTATCGGTTTAGTTTGGCCTACTAGATTGATCTATCTTACAATGGGAGAAGTGCTTAGCTTTGGGTTCAATCTTGCGGTGCTCGATCCCAGTGACTGATACGTCTCCGTCATATCTACTTTTCCAAACACTTTTGCCCTTGTTTTGGACTCTAACTTGCATGATTTGAGTGGAACTAACCCGGACTGATGCTGTTTTCAGCAGAATTGCTATGGTGTTATTTATGTGCAGAAACAAAAGTTCTCGAATGACCTGAAACTTCACGGAACATCTATTCGGGAATAATAAAAAATCCTTGCAAAAGATGAAGACAAGGGGGCCCACCACCTGTCCACGAGGGTGGGGGGCGCGCCTGCCCCCCTAGGGCGCGCCCCTACCTCGTGGGCCCCCTGGAGCTCCTCCGACCTCAACTCCAACTCTATATATTTGCTTTCAGGGAGAAAAAAAATCAGAGAGAAGGATTAATCGCGTTTTACGATATGGAGCCGCCGCCAAGCCCTAAAACCTCTCGGGAGGGCTGATCTGGAGTCCGTTCGGGGCTCCGGAGAGGGGAATCCGTCGCCGTCATCATCATCAACCATCCTCCATCACCAATTTCATGATGCTCACCGCCGTGCGTGAGTAATTCCATCGTAGGCTTGCTGGACGGTGATGGGTTGGATGAAATTTATCATGTAATCAAGTTAGTTTTGTTAGGGTTTGATCCCTAGTATCCACTATGTTCTGAGATTGATGTTGCTATGACTTTGCTATGCTTAATGCTTGTCACTAGGGCCCGAGTGCCATGGTTTCAGATCTGAACCTATTATGTTTTCATCAATATATGAGAGTTCTTGATCCTATCTTGCAAGTCTATAGTCACCTATTATGTGTTATGATCCGTTAACCCCGAAGTGACAATAATCGGGATACTTAACGGTGATGACCATAGTTTGAAGAGTTCATGTATTCATTATGTGTTAATGCTTTGGTCCGGTACTCTATTAAAAGGAGGCCTTAATATCCCTTAGTTTTCGCTAGGACCCTGCTGCCATGGGAGGGCAGTACAAAAGATGTCATGCAAGTTCTTTTCCATAAGCATGTATGACTATATTCGGAATACATGCCTACATTACATTGATGAATTGGAGCTAGTTCTGTGTCACCCTAGGTTATGACTGTTACATGATGAGCCGCATCCGACATAATTCTCTATCATCGATCCATTGCCTACAAGCTTTCCATATATTGTTCTTCGCTTATTTGCTTTTCCGTTGCTATTGCTATCATCACTACAAAATACCAAAAACATTACTTTTGCTACCGTTACCTTTTGCTACTGTTACCACTACTATCATATTACTTTGCTACTAAACACTTTTCTGCAGATATTAAGTTTCCAGGTGTGGTTGAATTGACAACTCAGCTACTAATACTTGAGAATATTCTTTGGCTCCCCTTGTGTCGAATCAATAAATTTGGGTTGAATACTCTACCCTCGAAAACTGTTGCGATCCCCTATACTTGTGGGTTATCAAGACTATTTTCTGGCACCGTTGCCGTAGAACATAGCTCTATTCTTTGAGTCACTTGGGATTTATATCTGCTTATCATTATGAAGAACTTGAGAGATCCAAAAACCAAGATTTATCCCTCAACTACGAGGGGAGGTAAGGAACTACCATCTAGCTCTGCACTTGATTCACCTTCTATTTTGAGTAAGCTTGCGACACCTAAACCTGCTTCTCCTATTCGTTCTGATATGTCGCATGTTATTGATGATGCCACTTCTGCTATGCATGATACTTATGATGAAACTACTTCTATGCTTGATACTACTGTGCCACTTGGTGAATTTCTTGATGAACAACTTGCTAGGGTTAGAGAGAATGAAAATATTGAATCTGATAATATTGATGAAAGTGATGATGAACACTTGCCCGTTATTCCTAAGGGTTATGTTTTTGATAAAGAAACTTCTTTAGCTATTTTAGCTTGCAAAGATAGTTATGAACTTAAGAGGTTATTAGCTAAATGGAATAAGCAATCTCTAAATGCTAGGATGAAACCTGACCCTGCTTTTGCTACTTCACCTATTTTTTGTTGCTGATAAGGATTATGAATTCTCTGTTGATCCTGATATAATTACTTTGCTTGAATCTGATCCTTTTCATGGCTATGAATCTGAAAGTGTTGTGGCACATCTTACTAAATTAAATGATATAGCCACCCTGTTCACTAATGATGAGAGAACTCGCTACTTTTATATCCTTAAAATATTTCTGTTCTCATTAAAAGGTGATGCTAAGATATGGTTTAATTCTCTTGATCCTAGTTGTGTGCGTAGTCCCCAGGATATGATTTATTACTTCTCTGCTAAATATTTCCCTGCTCATAAGAAACAAGCTGCTTTAAGGGATATATACAATTTTGTGCAAATTGAAGAAGAGAGTCTCCCACAAGCTTGGGGGAGGCTTCTCAAGTTACTTAATGCTTTGCCTGATCATTCTCTTAAGAAAAATGAAATACTTGATATCTTTTATAATGGACTAATCGATGCCTCCAGAGATTACCTGGATAGTTGTGCTGGTTCAGTTTTCAGGGAAAGAACACCGGATGAAGCTGAAATTCTATTGAATAATATGTTGACAAATGAAAATAATTGGACACTTCCTGAACCAACTCCTGAGCCTATTCCTAAACCAACTCCGAAGAAGAGGGGTATCCTATTTCTTAGTCCAAAAGATATGCAAGAGGTAAAGAAATCTATGAAAGAAAAAGGTATTTGTCGGTGTCAAAACCGGCAGATCTCGGGTAGGGGGTCCCGAACTGTGCGTCTAAGGCAGATGGTAACAGGAGGCAGTGGACACGATGTTTACCCAGGTTCGGGCCCTCTTGATGGAGGTAATACCCTACGTCCTGCTTGATTGATATTAATGATATGAGTATTACAAGATTTGATCTACCACGAGATCGTAGAGGCTAAACCCTAGAAGCTAGCCTATGGTATGATTGTTTGTATATCTATCGACTAGCCTGGCCTTGGTTTATATAATGCACCTGAGGCCTAGGATAACAAGAGTCCTAGCCGAATACGCCGGTGGGGGAGGAGTCCTTGTATTGACCACCAAGTCTTGTGGAATCTTCCTTGTATGCGGTAGCTGTCCGAACTGGCCCATGAGTATACGGCCATGGGGGTCCTCGGCCCAATATAACTGACCGGGAGACGACATGGTGAGTACCCCCTAGTCCAGGACACCGTCAGTAGCCCCCTGAACCGGTCTTCAAGTTGGGGATGCTCCTCGATTCTTCTGAACTGTTCTTCATCTTCGGTCGTCGGTCTTGAAAACTAGTTCAACAAATCTTCTTCGATCTTGAGGATCACCAATGTGCATCCGAAGAGTTTATACGTCGGGTATCCGAGGATCCCCTTTAAGTTTTCGGCCTTTATCAATGCCTTGTTTATTTTTATGCCACGCATCGGGTTTGAAGTTGTTCCCGGGCGGCAGCGCCCTCTTGCATCCGAGCTCCAACACCGGACTGCATTCGAGGTATCTTTTTCAGATGAGTACCAACGCCGAACCGCTTCCGAGCTCCAACGCCGGACTATGTCCAAGTTCTAACGTCGGACTATATCCGAGCTCCAACGCTGGACTACATCCGAGGTGTCATAAACACCTTGGTTCAAAAAAGTTGAAGGAGTTTAGCCGAGCTTAATGCCGAAAATGCCCTCTATGGAGCCAGCCACTAGTGCCCGAGCTTTATGCAGGGCTGCTTCCGAGGTGGTTGAGGGAGTCCTGGATTAGGGGGTGTCCGGATAGCCGGACTATACCTTCGGCCGGACTCCTGGACTATGAAGATACAAGATTGAAGACTTCGTCCCGTGTCCGGAAGGGAATTTCCTTGGCGTGGAAGGCAAGCTTGGCGGTACGGATATGTAGATCTCCTACCATTGTAACCGACTCTGTGTAACCCTAGCCCTCTCCGGTGTCTATATAAACCGGAGGGTTTTAGTCCGTAGGAACGACAATCATACCATAGGCTAGCTTCTAGGGTTTAGCCTCCTTGATCTCGTGGTAGATCTACTCTTGTACTACCATATCATCAATATTAATCAAGCAGGAGTAGGGTTTTACCTCCATCGAGAGGGCCCGAACCTGGGTAAAAACATCGTGTCCCTTGTCTCCTGTTACCATCCGCCTAGACGCACAGTTCGGGACCCCCTACCCGAGATCCGCCGGTTTTGACACCGACATTGGTGCTTTCATTGAGAGTTCCTCTGTGCCGTCGCCATCAGGAAGGATGCCTCATCCCGTCTTTAAAGACGGCACCGTTGCTAAGGGAGCTTTGGCTGTCGGCCAAACTCTTCGGCTAGGTGGTTTCCTTATGACCGCCTGTTCGGCTGCTGCGCCGACGATGACCTCTCGGGTCATCGAAAGCAATCTTCACGTCATCTCGGAATTCGCCGAGCAGCTAGATCCAATGGAGCTCTCTTCCCTAAACGAACTCTTGGATCACATCGCTGCCCTGGGAGTCGCTACGGATTACGACCAGATTGGGCCTAAACCCGATCTGAGAGAGATAAACTCTCCCCAGGTCACCCATCACGTTGCCGTGGTAGAGTGACAGTGCGTCGACCCTTCATCTATCTTAAGGACTAGCTATGTCTGGATTCCCGATCCCTCCAAGCCGGATACCCGCGGAGGGGAGGACATCACTCAAGACCTGAACTTAAAGTCAGGCGACGGGCTAGATTCATTGACAGCATCCAAGAATCCAAACTTCCGAGTTCGGAAACTCCTTGGCCCCTTGGTCTCAGATTGGGTGAGGTTTCGTATTTGATTCCACCCACCCACCCGTACATAGGCGATCTATCCCAAATTAGGCAAGAGCCCGAAGAAACAGTACATCATTACTGGGCCAGATTCCTCCTGGTTATGAATAGGATAAAGGACTGCTGTGAGGAAGACACAATTTCATTCTTCTGCAATAATTGCACGGACAAGGGAATCCTCAATGCCATAAGTCGCCATGATATTACACGCTTTGCTGACTTGGCGTCCATAGTACGAAAGTACTATGCGATGGAAAGCGCCTGGAAAACCGAAATAAAATTTTGGGACAATCCGGCCCTGAATACAAACCCAGTCCGAAATAAAAGGGTGCATCATCGCCAGACACCCGGGTTCAATACCAAAAAGCAAAAGCCCTCTACAGGGCACGGAACCGTACTGGAAGGATGGCTTAATGGACCCTGTAAAATTCATAGTGCAGAGGGCGCCACACCAACTCACAGCCTTAGAGCATGTTGGATACTCCGGCAGGTGGCAAAATTGGCAAAGATCTTCTAATTCCAGAAGCCACAGAAAGCCACTCCAGAGACACCAGTACGGTATTAACAGTCTTCGAGACTTTCGCATCAAATAATATGCGAAAAAGAACACTCCGCGGCCTTGCCGAAGTCTACCAAGTAGCAACAATAAACCCATGGAGTGACACGGCTATTACTTTTAACGCCAGTGATGAACCTAAATTCCGAACAGCCCGAGCACCAGCCGCATTGGTCCTCAGTCCAATAGTGGATGGCTTTCATCTTACCAAGGTACTCATGGATGGCGGCAGCGGATTGAACCTCATTTATGAGGAAACCCTTCAAAAAATGGAAATAGACTAGAACCGCATTGAGCAAAGCAGCACAACCTTTAGACGAATAATCCCTAGTTGGGAAGCGCGCTGTACAGGAAAAATCACACTAGATGTGGTGTTCGGCACGCCGGATAATTACAGGTCCGAAGAGGTCACGTTCCAAGTGGCCCCGTTTAGTAGCGGATATCACGCTCTACTAGGGCGGGAAGCGTTTACAATCTTCCAAGCAATACCCCATTACGGGTACATGAAGCTCAAGATGCCTGGGCCTAACGGAATCATCACTCTCGCTAGTGATCCGGACATAGCACTCCGCGCCGAAAACAAGACAGCCGCACTAGCCCTCGAGGCGCTATCCGAAGCCCTAGCGGCTGAGGAACTGACTACGCTGCGCTCCATGGTGAATAGGGACGATGTGATACTCGACAAAAGATCCAAGTCCACCTCCTTTAAACCGGCGGACGAAATAGTCAAATTCCAGGTCCATCCAACGGACCCCAATAAAATAGCTTCCAACCGGGCACAGTTAAACCCTGATGTAGACGCCGCACTGCGAGAGTTCCTATGAGAGAACTGGGACATTTTTGCCTGGCACCCTTCAGACATGCCAGGAATCCCATGCAGGCTGGCCGAACACAGCTTAAATATCCTAAAAGGATTCAAGCCAGTCAAACAGGCTCTTCGGCATTTTTCCGAACCTAAGAGACAGGCCATGGGAGAGGAACTAGCCAAGCTATTGGAGGCCGGATTCATCAAAGATATAAAACACCCGGACTAGCTAGCAAACCTGGTGATGGTACCAAAGAAGGACAAATCCTGGCGCCTGTGCGTTGATTTTAAATACCTTAACAAGGCTTGCCCAAAGGATCCCTTCCCTCTCCCCCGCATCGATCAAATTATCGACGCTACCGCAGGACACGATTCGTTGTGTTTCCTCGACGCATACTCCAGCTACCATCAAATAAAGATGGCAGAGTCAGACCAAGCCGCAACGGCATTCATCACACCATACGACCCATTCTGCTTCAACACAATGCCCTTCGGGCTCAAAAACGCCGGCGCAACATATCAGCGCATGATTCAGACATGTCTGGCAAACCAGATCGGCAAAACAGTGGAGGCATACGTAGATGATGCGGTCGTTAAAACAAGACATGTCGAATCTCTAGTAGATGACTTGAGGCTAACATTCGATAACCTCTAAACATACGACATCAAGCTCAACCCGGAAAAATGCGTTTTCGGCGTTCCAGCCAGAAAGCTCTTGGGCTTCATTGTATCCGGTAGAGGAATTGAAGCAAATCCAGCCAAGATCCGAGCTCTGTCACAATTGGATATCCGAAGAACCTCAAACAAATACAAAAATTAACCGGATGCGTGGCGGCTCTAAGACGCTTTATCTCCCGCTTGGGAGAAAAGGCCCTACCCCTTTACCGCCTCCTTCGGCGCACCGAACACTTCGAGTGGACGGATGCAGGCACGGCCGGACTCGACGAAACAAAAGCCATCTTGGCAACAAACTCAGTCCTGGCCGCGCCAAACATTGGCGAACTAATGCTATTATACATTGCAACCCATCAGGTCGTAAGCGTAGTGCTCGTCGTCGAACGAGAAACGGACGGGCACAAATCCCCCCTTCAAAAGCCGGTCTACTATGTGTCCACTGTCCTTACTCCGTGCAAGTCACGGTACCCGCATTATCAAAAGATTGCGTACACGGTATTTATGGCATCCCGGAAGCTGCGACACTACTTTCAAGAGTGTTCAATAACAGTAGCCTCGGAAGTGCCACTTAACGATATTATAAACAACCGCGACGCGACAGGCCAGATTGCAAAATGGGCCATTGAGCTCCTCCCGTTCGACATAACTTACAAGCCACGGTGAGCTACCAAGTCACAAGTTTTGGCCGACTTCATCGCAGAATGGACGGAGGCCGAACTCCCTAAAGAGTACGACACATATTCAAACTGGGTCATGCACTTCGACGGCTCCAAAATGTTGGCCGGTCTAGGGGCTGGCGTCATTTTGACGTCCCCCACAGGAGACACAGTTCAATACGTACTCCAGATAGTGTACACAGACTCCAACAATGCAGCCGAATATGAGGCCCTTTTACATGGTCTCCGGATGGCAGTATCCATGGGCATTCAATGCCTAGAGGTGCGCGAGGACTCGAACCTCGCAATATCCCAAATAAATGGAGACTTTGATGCCAAGGATCCAAAAATGACAGCTTATCGCAACGCCGTCCTAAAAATGTCAGCTCGGTTCGAAGGGCTCGAATTTCACCATATAGCCCGGGAAAATAATCAGGCGGCAGATGTCCTGGCATGCATCGGTGCAAAACGCGATGTAATCCCCCCCAACATCTTCTTGGAAAGGATGTTCAAGCCATCCGTAGTATGGGAAGGGGAACCCGGCAATAACAGCCCGGACCCAACCGCACTACCCGACACTGAACACTCTGACATAATTGGAGGCTCTGCCAATGAAATAACACCTTCAGCCCACGTAATAATGGTCGTCATCGCCCCGTGGACATAACCATTCCTCGCCTACCTTACTAGGCAGGAACTCCCCGAGGACCAAAATGAGGCACGCTGCATAGTGCGGCGATCTAAAGCCTATAAAGTCCATGAGCGAGAGCTTTATAAGAAAAGCACTACCGGAGTCCTTCAAAGGTGCATCTCCGAAGAGGAAGGGCGGAACCTCCTAGCTTAAATTCATGCCGGACTCGACGGTCATCACGCTGCAGGTCGGTCCATTGTAAGCAAGGCCTTCCGTACAGGCTTTTATTGGCCGACGGCCCGGGCAGACGCCCAGGACTTAGTCCAACGATGCATCGGTTGCCAGCTTTTTGCAAACCAAAGCCATATGCCACCCACCGCCCTCCAAACTATCCCCATCACTTGGCCCTTCGCGGTCTGGGGGCTTGACATGGTTGGACCCCTTAAAGGCGGAACCCACAAGAAAAAATACTTACTTGTCATGGCGGATAAGTTCACCAAATGGATAGAAGCCAAGCCTGTTAAGACGGCTGAATCCGGACTGGTGATAGACTTTATATCCGGGGTTGTACACCGTTACGGCGTCCCCCACAACATCATCACTGATAACGGCACAAACTTTACGGCCGACGAGGTAAAACTCTGGTGCAAAAACATGGGCATCAAGCTCGATTATGCTTCCGTCTATCACCCACAAACTAGCCAGGTCGAACGTGCAAATGGTCTTATCATAAGCGGCATCAAACCCAGATTAGTGCGGTCCCTTAAGGAATCTAATACGCACTGGGTAGAGGAGCTCGACTCCGTACTCTGGGGGCTGCGGACCATGCCGAATCGCACCACCGGATACACACCATTCTTCATGGTGTACGGCGCAGAGGCCGTTTTGCCCTGCGACATAATTCATGACTCACCTCGAGTGCGCATGTACGAAGAAAGAGAAGCCGAGCTCGATCGGCAGGACAGTTTGGACGCCTTGGAGGAAGAGCGTGACGTGGCAAAAGCCCGTTCCACATTCTACCAACAGCAGGCTCGAAGATACCAAAGCAGAGAAGTACGGGCCAAAACTTACAATGTTGGTGAATTAATTCTACGCCTGCCGAACAAGAAAAAGGACAAACTCAAGCCCAAGTGGGAAGGTCCCTTCATAATTGACCAAGTCCTGACTGGTGGAGCGTACCGCCTGCGAGATGCATCGGATAACCGACTCGAGCCGAACCCATGGAACGCAGCCCGTCTCCGAAGATTCTATGCCTAGCGCCGGACTCTGTGTTCGTCTCCTTCCTCTGTCCATTTTTTATATAATTTTTGTCTTACATTTCTCTCCTTCTCCTCTCTCTCTCTTATAGCCTTTAAAGGCTCATAAAGTAACGCGCTATCCGCGCTCATTAAACCTGGGGGCTTCTTTAAACAGTAGCTTATTTATACGGGCTTCATGCCCAACACATGCGTCACACTTCCGCATGTACCTTTTATTCACCATTATATGCATCGATATGACTTAAGATTTGGCCAAGCTGGGTTGCCTGGCTCCTGTGCTTACCCCTATGTTCCCGATTGTTCGGCTAGGTGGTAAAGGGAGCATCTCTGCGATTGTTACTGCCGGGTCAGCCGGATGTGTACCTCAGACTGGGTGAAGCCGAAAGCAAGCGTTCTTAAGGGAATATTTGGTCGGTGAACTAAAGATGATATTTTTTTTCACTTATTTATCTATACGCCCCCAGATGTTTTTCCTGCGTCTCTTTTCGCAGAATGGACATGCACTTTAGGGCATGCCTACCAGGGAAAGGAACCCCTAAGGGAACTATTCTCCCTGGAAGATGTTTCTTATTAACCATGTAATATAACATAACTAGTTGGGCACTCGTCTGTTCAAGCATTAATGACCCCTACGCCTGGTCTCCATGGATACCCAGGTTCTTATATAACCGCGAGGGTATTCGGACACACTCCGGACCATCAGGTCCCGAGGTTGAAGCGAAAAGGTCGGCCATGACAAACGATCTACAATCCGGCTAGAAGGCATTACACATGTCATTTAAAATTACATAGTCAATCTGACTGATTGTATTCCTCTTCAATACCATCTAACAGGCTGTCTAGCTTATAGTCCTGTTGGGAATACTTTGCGGCCAATTCTACTTGGCCGTATACTAAGCTCATAGGGATCTCCTTCCCATCGGGCCCCATGGGTCCGACCTCGACCATGTGGTTTGGGCCAGCCTTCGTGTACCGCGTCTTCACCATGGCCCAGGCCTCCCTGGCGCCTTGACGGCAGGCCGACATCTTCCACAACCGGAAGCGCCGTCGCGCTCCCTTCAGCTTCTCTACAAGCTCTCCAAGGCCTTCGGGCATGGAGACGGATGGCCACAAGGCCTGGGCGATGCCTTGCATCACCTGCCGAACTCGCTCGTGCAGTTGTGAGAGCTCGGGAAGAAGGTCACCCGTAGAACCGGGCATTTCCTCTGCAGGACGACTTGTTAGCATACCTACAGACATTACTCTGTTAGTCGACTTCCTAAATATGCCACGTCGAAGCCGCTGATTAAGCACTTACTAAATATGCCACGTCGAAGCCGCTGGTTCTCCTTAATGGAGTCCAACAGCTGGGCACGAACATCCTTTAGTTCAACGCCCAGCTTGGTGTTGGCATCTTGGAGATTGTTCTTCTCCCGCCTCACCTTTGTCAGCACACTCTCACCAGCCTTCAGCTGGCGTAGGAGTTGTTGCTTTTCCAGATTTAATCCGGCGCCATCTGCAATTTCATTTGTCAGATTTGCACCCACGCCGCGCTTCGCAAAATACTTATCTTTCGAAGCGTATATTACCAGAGGGGGTCTCCTTGGGCTCCCCTGCCGTGGCTAGTGCGGCCTCAAGTTGGGCTTTGCACTCTTCCAGCTCCTGGGACAGTAGGGTATTCTTTTCTGTAAGAACCTGCATAACAAATGATCCTTAAATCAGTTATTCTAACTGTTTCAAGTCTCGGGGGCTACTGGTATATATATAATTACCAAAATTTTCTTACCCGTATGTCTTTTACATATTGCTCCGTGGCTCTGGCTAGACCATTTTGAGCGGCACGGAGGTATGCATCTCCCGAATTGAAGGCATCCAATGCCTCTTGGGAGAAACAAGCGTCGCGAAGAACTGTCCGGCGACGCCTGTGGTTCATGGCACTCTCCACCTCGGAATTGGTGGCAGACAGCCTGTCCGCATCCTCTGTCGGAGGAGCGTTTGGTGCATGCCTTGTGTTCGCCTCCGCTTCTGGACCAGGCTTTGGAGCCTGGCTGGTGGAGGCGCGATTGGCAACCTCTCCGGATATAGTCCGGCGAGGTCTCTTCATCCTGAAGAGAGCACGAGCATTAAAATGCCTTGAAGGAATAACACCCGGGAATAGGATGGCGCGCTATACCTTTGCGTCGGCGTCTCAGTCCGGACCGCACTTCTTTTCAGCCTGCGGGGCCTTGCCGCCCCTCGTTGGCTAGTCGCCGCAGGCTCAGCCTCCCATCTCAAGGACATCCCCTGCAAAACACGGTTGTCATACGGCAATTGAAAACACGCGAGGATAGATCCCTTTTCAAAGTGCTGGGACTTCGGGCTCAGTGACCTGTGAGGCTGGGAGTAGCCCTGGGTAATCGGCCGTAATGGCCACCAAGGAGTTGTCCTTGCTCAATTGATGAAACACCCCATCAATTAGCTCCACAGATAAGTCCGGATCCTCTTGAGAGGCCGGGTCGAGGGACCGTCTCGGATCCTTCGGTTGTGGAGGAGGGCTGTTTATTTCTTTAAAGCCTGGCACAGTTCCTGCGTCGAAGTCGTTAGACTGAATATTTAACGATGGGAATATAAAACGGATGGGAAAGTAAAAGTGTCCACTTACCCAACTTGGGGGATTGTACATAGAAAATCCACCCTGTGGGTTGACGCGGAGAAATTCCTCCTCTTCTCCCTGGTACAAAGCGGACAAGATCTTTATTAGAGCGGCAGCCGAATCCGGACCCTTACGGCCGTGGCGGGTGGCGTCGTCCTCCCCGTTGAAGTCCCACATGGGGTGGCCTCTATACTGGAGCGGCTGCACCCCTCGCATGATGCACGCGGCCATGACCCCGATCATGGTCAGTCCGGAATGAGCTAACAATCTTATCTGGCCCATCAGGTAAAGAACGTCCTTGTCGCTTTCCCTCTGAGGGCTCCGTGGATGCCACCTTAGGCGCTTCTTTAGGGGAGCACTGTCGAACTCAGGGAGGCCGATCCGGACAGGATCCGGCAGCGGGACATCCTCTATATAAAACCATTCTGAAGGCCAGTCCTCGGACGCCTTCTTTGGGGTTCCGGATAGATATCCGGTCCCGGCGATGCGCCACACTTTGGCTCCGCCCACTTGATATATTGACCCCTTCTGAGAACGGGGCACAAGGCAGAATAGCCTTTTCCACAGCGCGAAATGAGCCTCGCAGCCCAAAAACAGCTCGCAAAGGGCTACGAAGCCCGCGATATGCAATATGGAGGCAGGCGTGAGGTTGTGCAGCTGGAGGCCATAGAACTCCGGGAGCCCCCGGAGAAACGGATGAATTGGAAATCCGAGCCCTCTTATTAAGTAAGGGACAAGGAATACCCGCTCTCCTTTGGAGGGGTTGGGGGGCGCTCTCTGCTTGCTCTCCGCCATTATAGGTGGCAAGTCCGGCTTGAACCGGGACCATATAGGCCGGGGGGAGAAATCCCTTAGTCTGGAGCGTCACTAGCTCGCTGTGCGGGATGGAGCATCTCTCCCAATCTCCAAGCTGAGGGCTAGAAGGGCGAGAGGAGGAGCTGCGGTGGCCGGCCATGATAGAATGGACCTCTGTCGGATACGCTCTGATGAATACTCGCGGAGGGAAGAAGGTGTGGTTTGGATCTAAATCCTCGTCCCCTTAAATAGGCGGCTCATTCACGCGGCTAGGGGTGTAAATATAAAAACACCCTGACTTTTTGTATTCGTTTGACACGTGGAAGACGACCATTATTGGGCGTAGAAGCCAAGGAGCGCTACATTTACAAGAAACCGGACATTATTCAACAGGTACATGGAATTTGGAGGAGAACCCGCCTTGCAATGCCGAAGACAATTTGCGCACCGGACTCATCGTCATTGAAGCCTGGTTCGGGGGCTACTAAGGGAGTCCTGGATTAGGGGGTGTCCGGATTGTCGGACTATACCTTCAGCCGGACTCCTGGACTATGAAGATACAAGATTGAAGACTTCGTCCCGTGTCCGGAAGGGACTTTCCTTGGCGTGGAAGGCAAGCTTGGCGGTACGGATATGTAGATCTCCTACCATTGTAATCGACTCTGTGTAACCCTAGCCCTCTCCGGTGTCTATATAAACTGGAGGATTTTAGTCCGTAGGAACGACAATCATACCATAGGCTAGCTTCTAGGGTTTAGCCTCCTTGTGAAGGAAATATGCCCTAGAGGCAATAATAAAGTTATTATTTATTTCCTTATTTCATGATAAATGTTTATTATTCATGCTATAATTGTATTAACCGGAAACATAATACATGTGTGAATACATAGAAAACAGAGTGTCACTAGTATGCCTCTACTTAACTAGCTCGTTAATCAAAGATGGTTATGTTTCCTAACCATGAACAATGAGTTGTTATTTGATTAATGAGGTCACATCATTAGTTGAATGATCTGATTGACCTGACCCATTCCATTAGCTTAGCACCCGATCGTTTAGTATGTTGCTATTGCTTTTCTTCATGACTTATACATGTTCCTATAACTATGAGATTATGCAACTCCCGTTTGCCGGAGGAACACTTTGGGTGCTACCAAACGTCACAACGTAACTGGGTGATTATAAAGGAGCATTACAGGTGTCTCCAAAGGTAGATGTTGGGTTGGCGTATTTCGAGATTAGGATTTGTCACTCCGATTGTTGGAGAGGTATCTCTGGGCCCTCTCGGTAATACACATCACATAAGCCTTGCAAGCATTACAACTAATATGTTAGTTGTGAGATGATGTATTACGGAACGAGTAAAGAGACTTGCCGGTAACGAGATTGAACTAGGTATTGGATACCGACGATCGAATCTCGGGCAAGTAACATACCGATGACAAAGGGAACAACGTATGTTGTTATGCGGTCTGACCGATAAAGATCTTCGTAGAATATGTAGGAGCCAATATGGGCATCCAGGTCCCGCTATTGGTTATTGACCGGAGACATGTCTCGGTCATGTCTACATTGTTCTCGAACTCGTAGGGTCCGCACGCTTAAGGTTACGATGACAGTTATATTATGAGTTTATGCATTTTGATGTACCGAAGGTTGTTCGGAGTCCCGGATGTGATCACGGACATGACGAGGAGTCTCGAAATGGTCGAGACGTAAATATTGATATATTGGAAGCCTATGTTTGGACAACGAAAGTGTTCCGGGTGAAATCGGGATTTTACCGGTTTACCGGGAGGTTACCGGAACCCCCCGGGAGCCATATGGGCCTTCATGGGCCTTAGTGGAAAGGAGAAAAGGGCAGCCCAAGGGGGCTGCGCCCCTCCCCCCTCCCCTAGTCCTATTAGGACTAGGAGAGGTGGCCGGCCACCCTTCTCCTCTTTCCCCCCTCGGGGAATCCTAGTTGGAATAGGATTGGAGGGGGAGTCCTACTCCCGGAAGGAGTAGGACTCCTCCTGCGCCTCTCTCCCTTGGCCGGCGCCCCCTCCCCCCTTGGCTCCTTTATATACTGAGGAAGAGGCACCCCAAAGACACAAGTTGATCCACGTGATCTATTCCTTAGCCGTGTGCGGTGCCCCCTGCCACCATATACCTCGATAATACTGTAGCGGAGTTTAGGCGAAGCCCTGCTGCTGTAGTGCATCAAGATCGTCACCACGCCGTCGTGCTGATGGAACTCTTCCCCGACACTTTGCTGGATCGGAGTCCGGGGATCGTCATCGAGCTGAACGTGTGCTCGAACTCGGAGGTGCCGTAGTTTCGGTGCTTGATCGGTTGGATCGCGAAGACGTATGACTACTTCCTCTACGTCGTGTCAGCGCTTCCGCAGTCGGTCTGCGTTGGGTACGTAGACAACACTCTCCCCTCTCGTTTCTATGCATCACATGATCTTGCGTGTGCGTAGGAAATTTTTTGAAATTACTACGAAACCCAACAGTGGTATCAGAGCCAGGTTATTTATGTTGATATTATATGCACGAGTAGAACACAAGTGAGTTGTGGGCGATATAAGTCATACTGCCTACCAGCATGTCATACTTTGGTTCGGCGGCATTGTCGGACGAGACGACCCGGACCAACCTTACGCTTACGCTTACGCGAGACCGGTTCCCTCGACGTGCTTTGCACATAGATGGCTTGCGGGCGACTGTCTCTCCAACTTTAGTTGAACCGAGTGTGGCTATGCCCGGTCCTTGCGAAGGTTAAAACGGAGTCTATTTGACAAACTATCGTTGTGGTTTTGATGCGTAGGTGAGATTAGTTCTTGCTTAAAGCCCGTAGCAGCCACGTAAAACTTGCAACAACAAAGTAGAGGACGTCTAACTTGTTTTTGCAGGGCATGTTGTGATGTGATATGGTCAAAACGTGATGAGATATAAGTTGTTGTATGACATGATCATGTTTTGTTAAAGTTATCGGCAACTGGCAAAAGCCTAATGGTTGTCTCTTTATTGCATAAGATGCAAGCGCCAAATAATTGCTTTACTTTATCGCTATGCGATAGCAATAGTTGCAAGAGCAATAGTTGGCGAGACGACCATGTGACGACACATTGATATAGATCAAGATGATGGAGATCATGGTGTCATGCCGGTGACGATAGAAATCATGACGGTGCTTCGGAGATGGAGATCACAGGCACAAGATGATGATGGCCATATCATATCACTTATCTTGATTGCATGTGATGTTTATCTTTTATGCATCTTATCTTGCTTTGATTGACGGTAGCATTATAAGATGATCTCTCACTAAATTATCAAGAAGTGTTCTCCCTGAGTATGCACCGTTGCGAAAGTTCTTCATGCTGAGACACCACGTGATGATCGGGTGTGATAGGCTCTACGTTCAAATACAACGGGTGCAAAACAGTTGCGCACGCGGAATACTCAGGTTATACTTGACGAGCCAAGCATATACAGATATGGCCTCGGAACACGGAGACCGAAAGGTCGAGCGTGAATCATATAGTAGATATGATCAACATAGTGATGTTCACAAATGAAACTACTCCATCTCACGTGATGATCGGACATGGATTAGTTGATTTGGATCACGTGATCACTTAGAGGATTAGAGGGATGTCTATCTAAGTGGGAGTTCTTAAGTAATATGATTAAACTGAACTTAAATTTATCATGAACTTAGTCCTGGTAGTATTTTGCACATCATGTTGTAGATCAATAGCTCGCGTTGTTGCTTCCCTGTGTTTATTTTGATATGTTCCTAGAGAAAACTGTGTTGAAAGATGTTAGTAGCAAAGATGCGGATTGGATCCGTGATCTGAGGTTTATCCTCATTGCTGCATAGAAGAATTATGTCCTTGATACACCGCTAGGTGACGGACCTATTGCAGGAGCAGATGCAGACGTTATGAACGTTTGGCTAGCTCAATATGATGACTACTTGATAGTTTAAGTGCACCATGCTTAACGGCTTAGAATCGGGACTTCAAAGACTTTTTGAACGTCATGGACCATATGAGATGTTCCAGGAGTTGAAGCTAATATTTCAAGCAAATACCCGAGTTGAGAGATATGAAGTCTCCAACAAGTTCTATAGCTAAAAGATGGAGGAGAATCGCTCAACTAGTGAGCATGTGCTCAGATTGTCTGGGTACTACAATCGCTTGAATCAAGTGGGAGTTAATCTTCCAGATAAGATAGTGATTGACAGAATTCTCTAGTCACCATCACCAAGTTAGTAGAACCTCGTGATGAACTATGATATGCAAGGGATAACGGAAACGATTCCCAAGCTCTTCGTAATGCGGAAATTGACGAAGGTAGAAATCGAGAAAAACATCAAGTGTTGATGATAGACAAGACCACTAGTTTCAAGAAAAGGGCAGAGGGAAGAAGGGGAACTTCAAGAAGAACAGCAAGCAAGTTGCTGCTCAAGTGAAGAAGCCCAAGTCTGATCCTAAGCCTGAGACTAAGTGTTTCTACTGCAAAGGGACTGGTCACTGGAAGCAGAACTACCCCAAGTGATTGGCAGATAAGGAGGATGGCAAAGTGAACATAAGTATATTTGATATACATGTTATTGATGTGTACTTTACTAGTGTTTATAGCAACCCCTCAGTATTTGATACTAGTTCAGTTGCTAAGATTAGTAACTCGAAACGGGAGTTGCAGAATAAACAGAGACTAGTTAAGGGTGAAGTGACGATGTGTGTTGGAAGTGGTTCCAAGATTGATATGATCATCATCGCACACTCCCTATACTTTCGGGATTAGTGTTGAACCTGAATAAGTGTTATTTGGTGTTTGCGTTGAGCATGAATATGATTTGATCATGTTTATTGTAATACGGTTATTCATTTAAGTAAGAGAATAAATTGTTGTTCTGTTTACATGAATAAAACCTTATATGGTTACACACCTAATGAAAATAGTTCGTTGGATCTCGATCGTAGTGATACACATAATCATAATATTGAAACCAAAAGATGTAACGTTAATAATGATAGTGCAACTTATTTGTAGCACTGCCGTTTAGGTCATATTGGTGTAAAGCGCATGAAGAAACTCCATGCTAATGGGATTTTGGAATCACTTGATTATGAATCACTTGATGCTTGCGAACCATGCCTTTTGGGCAAGATGACTAAAACGCCGTTCTCCGGAACAATGAAGCAAGCAACAGATTTGTTGGAGATCATACATACTGATGTATGTGGTCCGGTGAATATTAAGGCTTGCAGCAGGTATCATTATTTTCTGACCTTCACAGATGATTTGAGCAGATATGGGGATATCTACTTGATGAAACATAAGTCTGAAACATTTGAAAAGTTCAAAGAATTTCAGAGTGAAGTGAAAAATCATCGTAACAAGAAAATAAAGTTTCTACGATCTGATTGTAGAGAAGAGTATTTGAGTTACGAGTTTGGCCTTCAGTTAAAAACAATGTGAAATAGTTTCACTACTCATGCCACCTGGAACACCACAATGTAATGGTGTGTCCGAACGTCATAACCGTACTTTATTAGATATGGTGCGATCTATGATGTCTCTTACCGATCTACCACTATCGTTTTGGGGTTATGCATTAGAGACAGCTGCATTCACGTTAAATAGGGCACCATCTAAATCCGTTGAGACGACACCGTGTGAACTATGGTTTGGCAAGAAACCTAAGCTGTCGTTTCTTAAAGTTTGAGGTTGCGATGCTTATGTGAAAAAGTTTCAACATGATAAGCTCGAACCCAAATCGGAGAAATATGTCTTCATAGGATACCCAAAGGAGACTGTTGGGTACACCTTCTATCACAAATCCGAAGGCAAGACTTTTGTTGCTAAATTCGGAGTTTTTCTAGAGAAGGAGTTTCTCTCGAAAGAAGTGAGCGGGAGGAAAGTAGAACTTGACGAGGTAACTGTACCTGCTCCCTTATTGGAAAGTAGTACATCACAGAAAACTGTTTCTGTGACACCTACACCAGTTAGTGAGGAAGCTAATGATGATGATCATGAAACTTCAGAACAAGATACTACTGAACCTCGTAGATCAACCAGAGTAAGATCCGCGCCAGTGTGGTACGATAATCCTTTTCTGGAAGTCATGCTACTAGATCATGATGAACCTACGAACTATGAAGAAGCGATGGTGAGCCCAGATTCCACAAAATGGCTTGAGGCCATGAAATCTGAGATGGGATCCATGTATGAGAACAAAGTATGGACTTTGGTTGACTTGCCCGATGATCGGCAAGCCATAGAAAATAAATGGATCTTCAAGAGGAAGACGGACGATGATAGTAGTGTTACTATCTATAAAGCTAGAATTGTCGCAAAAGGTTTTCGACAAGTTCAAGGTGTTGAATACGATGAGAGTTTCTCACTCGTATCTATGCTTAAGTCTATCCGAATCATGTTAGCAATTGCCGCATTTTATGAAATCTGGCAAATGGATAAACAAAACTGCATTCCTTAATAGATTTATTAAAGAAGAGTTGTATATGATACAACCAGAAGGTTTTGTCAATCCTAAAGGTGCTAACAAAATATGCAAGCTCCAGCGATCCATCTATGGACTGGTGCAAGCATCTCGGAGTTGGAATATACGCTTTGATAAGTTGATCAAAGCATATAGTTTTATACAGACTTGTGATGAAGCCTGTATTTACAAGAAAGTGAGTGGGAGCACTACAATATTTCTGATAAGTATATGTGAATGACATATTGTTGATCGGAAATAATGTAGAATTATTCTGTAAAGCATAAAGGAGTGTTTGAAAGGAGTTTTTCAAAGAAAGACTTCGGTAAAGCTGCTTACATATTGAGCTTCAAGATCTATAGAGATAGATCAAGACGCTTAATAAGATTTTACAATGAGTACATACCTTGACAAGATTTTGAAGTAGTTCAAAATGGAGCAGTCAAAGAAAGAGTTCTTGCCTGTATTACAAGGTGTGAAGTTGAGTAAGACTCAAAGCCCGACCACGGCAGAAGATAGAAAAAGAATAAAAGTCATTCCCTATGCCTTGGCCATAGGTTCTATAAAGTATGTCATGCTGTGTACCAGATCTATTGTATACCCTGCACTGATTTGGAAAGGGAGTACAATAGTGATCTAGGAGTAGATCACTGGACAGCGGTCAGAATTATCCTTAGTGAAATAAGGATATGTTTCTCGATTATGGACGTGACAAAAAGGTTCGTCGTAAAGGGTTACGTCGATGCAAGTTTTTGACACTGATCCAGATGATTCTAAGTCTCAATCTGGATACATATTGAAAGTGGGAGCAATTAGCTAGAGTAGCTCCGTGCAGAGCATTGTTGACATAGAAATTCGCAAAATACTTACAGATCTGTATGTGACAGACCCGTTGACTAAAATTATCTCACAAGCAAAACATGATCACACCTTAGTACTCTTTGGGTGTTAATCACATAGCGATGTGAACTAGATTAGTAACTCTAGTAAACCCTTTGGGTGTTGATCACATATCGATGTGAACTATGGGTGTTAATCACATGGTGATGTGAACTATTGCTATTAAATCACATGGCGATGTGAACTAGATTATTGACTCTAGTGCAAGTGGGAGACTGAAGGAAATATGCCCTAGAGGCAATAATAAAGTTATTATTTATTTCCTTATTTCATGATAAATGTTTATTATTCATGCTATAATTGTATTAACCGGAAACATAATACATGTGTGAATACATAGACAAACAGAGTGTCACTAGTATGCCTCTACTTAACTAGCTCGTTAATCAAAGATGGTTATGTTTCCTAACCATGAACAATGAGTTGTTATTTGATTAATGAGGTCACATCATTAGTTGAATGATCTGATTGACCTGACCCATTCCATTAGCTTAGCACCCGATCGTTTAGTATGTTGCTATTGCTTTTCTTCATGACTTATACATGTTCCTATAACTATGAGATTATGCAACTCCCGTTTGCCGGAGGAACACTTTGGGTGCTACCAAATGTCACAACGTAACTGGGTGATTATAAAGGAGCATTACAGGTGTCTCCAAAGGTAGATGTTGGGTTGGCGTATTTCGAGATTAGGATTTGTCACTCCGATTGTTGGAGAGGTATCTCTGGGCCCTCTCGGTAATGCACATCACATAAGCCTTGCAAGCATTACAACTAATATGTTAGTTGTGAGATGATGTATTACGGAACGAGTAAAGAGACTTGCCGGTAACGAGATTGAACTAGGTATTGGATACCGACGATCGAATCTCGGGCAAGTAACATACCGATGACAAAGGGAACAACGTATGTTGTTATGCGGTCTGACCGATAAAGATCTTCGTAGAATATGTAGGAGCCAATATGGGCATCCAGGTCCCGCTATTGGTTATTGACCGGAGACATGTCTCGGTCATGTCTACATTGTTCTCGAACCCGTAGGGTCCGCACGCTTAAGGTTACGATGACAGTTATATTATGAGTTTATGCATTTTGATGTACCGAAGGTTGTTCGGAGTCCCGGATGTGATCACGGACATGACGAGGAGTCTCGAAATGGTCGAGACG